>NW_027413227.1:0-62218 GCF_048544455.1 Silene latifolia | reverse complement strand
TTGGTGCTAAAACTTTGTGTGGCCACTTTATCTGACCCGAGGAACTTTCTATGTGATTTCCGGAGAATTTTGTTCCGAATCCCGAATCCCGAAAAACCGTGTATTATAAACTTTAATTTCAGCCGTTCGGAAGGTCGTACCGGACCCTACTTCTTTTTCTCCCTGTTTTTCAATCACGCGTCCGAGCTCATTTCAGGAATCAACCTGTTCGATTTCAGCCTCAAATAACGAGCTTTAACTTATTTTTCACGATAATCCGAGTTTCGGCGAATGCTGTTTTGTGGCACACCGGCACCCCCTAATGTCTTCCGTTGGTGCTCAAACTTTGCGTGGCCGCTTTATCTGGCCCGAGGAACTTTCTATGTTATTTCCGGAGAATTTTGTTCCGGGACCCCGGAATCCCGAAAAACCGTGTATTATACACTTCAATTTCAAATAGTTCGGAAGGTCGTCAGGACCACTATTTCTTTTCTCCTCTTTTTTCAATCACGCGTCCGAGCTCATTTCAGGAATCAACCCGTTCAATTTCAGGAATCAACCTGTTCGATTTCAGCCTTAAATAAAGAGCTTTAACACATTTTTCACGATAATCCGAGTTTCGGCGAATGCTGGTTTGTGGCACACCGGCACCCCCAAATGTTTTCCGTTGGTGCTCAAACTTCGCATGGCCGCTTAATCTGACCCGAGGAACTTTCTATGTGATTTCCGGAAAATTTTGTTCCGGGACCCCGAAATCCCGAAAAACCGTATATTATATACTTCAATTTCAGCCGTTCGGAAGGTCGTACCGGACCCTGTTTCTTTTTCTCCCTATTTTTCAATCACGCGTCCGAGCTCATTTCAGGAATCAACCTGTTCGAGTTCAGCCTCAAATAACGAGCTTTAACTTATTTTTCACGATAATCCGAGTTTCCGCGAATGCTGGTTTGTGGCACACCGGCACCCCCTAATGTCTTTCGTTGGTGCTCAAACTTTGCGTGGCCGCTTTATTTGACCCGAGGAACTTTATATGTGATTTCCGGAGAATTTTGTTTCAGAACCCCGGAATCCCGAAAAACTGTGTATTATACACTTCAATATCAGCCGTTCGGAAGGTCGTACCGGACCCTGCTTCTTTTTCTCCCTGTTTTTCAATCACGCGTCCGAGCTCATTTCAGGAATCAACCTGTTCGATTTCAGCATCAAATAACGAGCTTTAACACATTTTTCACGATAATCCGAGTTTCGGCGAATGCTTGTTTGTGGCAAACCGGCACCCCCAAATGTCTTCCGTTGGTGCTCAAACTTTGCGTGGCCGCTTTATCTGACCCGAGGAAATTTCTTTGTGATTTCCGGAAAATTTTGTTCCGGGACTTCGGAGTCCCGAAAAACCGTGTATTATATACATTTCAAATTCAGCCGTTCGGAAGGTCGTACCGGACCCAGTTTTTTTTTCTCCCTGTTTTTTAATCATGCGTCCGAGCTCATTTCAGGAATCAACCTGCTCGATTTCAGCCTCAAATAACGAGCTTTAACACATTTTTCACGATAATCCGAGTTTCGGCGAATGCTGGTTTGTGGCACACTGTCACCCCCAAATGTCTTCCGTTGGTGCTCAAACTTTGCGTGGCCACTTTATCTGACCCGATCAACTTTCTATGTGATTTCCGGAGATTTTTGTTCCGAGACCTCGGAATCCCGAAAAACCGTGTATTATAGACTTTAATTTCAGCCGTTCGGAAGGTCGTACCGGACCTTATTTCTTTTTCTCCCTGTTTTTCAATCACGCGTCCGAGCTCATTTCAGGAATCAACCTGTTCGATTTCAGCCTCAAATAACGAGCTTTAACACATTTTTCACGATAATCCGAGTTTCGGCGAATGCTGGTTTGTGGCACACCGGCACCCCCTAATGTCTTCCGTTGGTGCTTAGACTTTCGTGGCCGCTTTATCTGACCCGAGGAACTTTCTATGTGATTTCCGGAGAATTTTGTTCCGGGACCTCGGAATCCCGAAAAACCGTGTATTATACACTTCAATTTCAGCCGTTCGGAAGGTCGTACCGGAGCCTGTTTCTTTTTCTCCCTGTTTTTCAATCACGTGTCCGGGTTCATTTCAGGAATCAACCTGTTCGATTTCAGCCTCAAATAACGAGCTTTAACACATTTTTCACGATAATCCGAGTTTCGGCGAATGCTGGTTTGTGGCACACCGGCACCCCCTAATGTCTTCCGTTGGTGCTTAGACTTTCGTGGCCGCTTTAACGACCCGAGGAACTTTCTATGTGATTTCCGGAGAATTTTGTTCCGGAACCCGGAATCCCGAAAAACCGTGTATTATAGACTTTAATTTTAGTCGTTCGGAAGGTCGTACCGGACCCTATTTCTTTTTCTCCCTGTTTTTCAATCATGCGTCCGAGCTCATTTCAGGAATCAACCTGTTCGATTTCAGCCTCAAATAACGAGCTTTAACACATTTTTCACGATAATCCGAGTTTCGGCGAATGCTAGTTTGTGGCACACCGTCTCCCCCAAATGTCTTCCGTTGGTGCTCAAACTTTGCGTGGCCACTTTATCTGACCCGATCAACTTTCTATGTGATTTCCGGAGATTTTTGTTCCGAGACCCCGGAATCCCGAAAAACCGTGTATTATATAGACTTTAATTTCAGCCGTTCGGAAGGTCGTACCGGAGCTTATTTCTTTTTCTCCCTGTTTTTCAATCACGCGTCCGAGCTCATTTCAGGAATCAACCTGTTCGATTTCAGCCTCAAATAACGAGCTTTAACACATTTTTCACGATAATCCGAGTTTCGGCGAATGCTGGTTTGTGGCACACCGGCACCCCCTAATGTCTTCCGTTGGTGCTCAGACTTTGCGTGGCCGCTTTGTCTGACCCGAGAAACTTTCTATGTGATTTCCGGAGAATTTTGTTCCGGGACCTCGGAATCCCGAAAAACCGTGTATTATACACTTCAATTTCAGCCGTTCGGAAGGTCGTACCGGACCCTGTTTCTTTTTCTCCCTGTTTTTCAATCACGTGTTCGGGTTCATTTCAGGAATCAACCAGTTCGATTTCAGCCTCAAATAACGAGCTTTAACACATTTTTCACGATAATCCGAGTTTCGGCGAATGCTGGTTTGTGGCACACCGACACCCCCAAATGTCTTCCGTTGGTGCTAAAACTTTGTGTGGCCACTTTATCTGACCCGAGGAACTTTCTATGTGATTTCCGGAGAATTTTGTTCCGGAACCCGGAATCCCGAAAAACCGTGTATTATAAACTTTAATTTCAGCCGTTCGGAAGGTCGTACCGGACCCTACTTCTTTTTCTCCCTGTTTTTCAATCACGCGTCCGAGCTCATTTCGAATCAACTCCGTTCGATTTCACCTCAAATAACGAGCTTTAACTTATTTTTCACGATAATCCGAGTTTCGGCGAATCTTTGTTTTGTGGCACACCGCACCCCCAAATGTCTTCCGTTGGTGCTCAAACTTTGCGTGGCCGCTTTATCTGCCCGGGAACTTTCTATTTTATTTCCGAGAATTTTGTTCCGGGAACCCGAATCCCGAAAACCGTGTATTATACACTTCAATTTCAAATGAAGGTCGTCTGGACCCTATTTCTTTTTCTCCCTCTTTTTCAATCACGCGTCCGAGCTCATTTCAGGAATCAACCCGTTCAATTTCAGGAATCAACCTGTTCGATTTCAGCCTTAAATAACGAGCTTTAACACATTTTTCACGATAATCCGAGTTTCGGCGAATGCTGGTTTGTGGCACACCGGCACCCCCAAATGTTTTCCGTTGGTGCTCAAACTTCGCATGGCCGCTTAATCTGACCCGAGGAACTTTCTATGTGATTTCCGGAAAATTTTGTTCCGGGACCCCGAAATCCCGAAAAACCGTATATTATATACTTCAATTTCAGCCGTTCGGAAGGTCGTACCGGACCCTGTTTCTTTTTCTCCCTATTTTTCAATCACGCGTCCGAGCTCATTTCAGGAATCAACCTGTTCGAGTTCAGCCTCAAATTAAGAGCTTTAACTTATTTTTCACGATAATCCGAGTTTCCGCGAATGCTGGTTTGTGGCACACCGGCACCCCCTAATGTCTTTCGTTGGTGCTCAAACTTTGCGTGGCCGCTTTATTTGACCCGAGGAACTTTATATGTGATTTCCGGAGAATTTTGTTCTGGGACCCCGGAATCCCGAAAAACCGTGTATTATACACTTCAATTCAATTTCGGAAGGAAGGTCGTCTGGGACCCCTGTTTCTTTTTCTCCCTATTTTTCAATCACGTGCCCGAGCTCATTTCAGAATCAACTGTTCGATTTCACCTCAAATAACGAGCTTTAACACATTTTTCACGATAATCCGAGTTTCGGCGAATCTTGGTTTGTGGCACACCGGCACCCCTAATGTCTTCCGTTGGTGCTCAAACTTTGCGTGGCCGCTTTATCTGGCCCGAGGAACTTTCTATGTTATTTCCGGAGAATTTTGTTTCGGAACCCCGGAATCCCGAAAAACCGTGTATTATACACTTCAATTTCAGCCGTTCGGAAGGTCGTACCGGACCCTATTCTTTTTCTCCCTGTTTTTCAATCACGCGTCCGAGCTCATTTCAGGAATCAACCCGTTCAATTTCAGGAATCAACCTGTTCGATTTCAGCCTAAAATAACGAGCTTTAACACATTTTTCACGATAATCCGAGTTTCGGCGAATGCTGGTTTGTGGCACACCGGCACCTTCAAATGTTTTCCGTTGGTGCTCAAACTTCGCATGGCCGCTTTATCTGACC
This sequence comes from Silene latifolia, assembly GCF_048544455.1. Taxonomy (NCBI): domain Eukaryota; kingdom Viridiplantae; phylum Streptophyta; class Magnoliopsida; order Caryophyllales; family Caryophyllaceae; genus Silene; species Silene latifolia. The sequence continues at coordinate 57,439 of NW_027413227.1, read as the reverse complement.
CGAGAAACTTTCTATGTGATTTCCGGAAAATTTTGTTCCGGGACCCCGAAATCCCCAAAAACCGTGTATTATATACTTCAATTTCAGCCGTTCGGAAGCTCGTACCGGACCCTGTTTCTTTTTCTCCCTGTTTTTCAATCACGTGTCCGAGCTCATTTCAGGAATCAACCTGTTCGATTTCAGCCTCAAATAACGAGCTTTAACACATTTTTCACGATAATCCGAGTTTCGGCGAATGCTGATTTGTGGCACACCGGCACCCCCAAATGTTTTCCGTTGGTGCTCAAACTTTGCGTGGCCGCTTTATCTGACCCGAGGAACTTTCTATGTGATTTCCGGAAAATTCTATTCCGGGACCCCGGAATCCCGAAAAACCGTGTATTATACACTTCAATTTCAGCCGTTCGGAAGGCCGTACGGGACCCTGTTTCTTTTTCTCCCTGTTTTTCAATTACGTGTCCGAGCTCATTTCAGGAATCAACCTGTTCGATTTCAGCATCAAATAACAAGCTTTAACACATTTTCACGATAATCCGAGTTTCGGCGAATGCTGGTTTGTGGCACACCTGCACCCCCTAATGTCTTCCGTTGGTGCTCAAACTTTGCGTGGCCGCTTTATCTGACCCGAGGAACTTTATATGTGATTTCCGGAGAATTTTGTTCTGGGACCCCTGAATCCCTAAAACGTGTATATACTTCAATTTCGTTAGTTCGGAAGGTCGTCTGGGACCACTGTTTCTTTTTCTCCTGTTTTTCAATCACGTGTCCGAGCTCATTTCAGGAATCAACCTGTTCGATTTCAGCCTCAAATAACGAGCTTTAACACATTTTTCACGATAATCCGAGTTTCGGCGAATGCTGGTTTGTGGCACACCGGCACCCCTCTAATGTCTTCCGTTGGTGCTCAAACTTTGCGTAGCCGCTTTATCTGACCCGATGAACTTTTTGTGTGATTTCCGGAGAATTTTGTTCCAGGACTTCGGAATCCCGAAAAACCGTGTATTATACACTTCAATTTCAGCCGTTCGGAAAGTCGTACCAGACCCTGTTTCTTTTTCTCCCTGTTTTTCAATCACGCGTCCGAGCTCATTTCAGGAATCACCCTGTTCGATTTCAGGAATCAACCTGTTAGATTTCAGCCTCAAATAACGAGTTTTAACACATTTTTCACGATAATCTGAGTTTCGGCGAATGCTTGTTTGTGGCAAACCGGCACTCCCAAATGTCTTCCGTTGGTGCTCAAACTTTGCGTTGCGGCTTTATCTGACCCGAGGAACTTTCTATGTGATTTCCGGAGAATTATGTTCCGGGACTTTGGAATCCCGAAAAACCGTGTATTATATACACTTCAATTTCAGCCGTTCGGAAGGTCATACCGGACCCTTTTTTTTTTCTCCCTGTTTTTTAATCATGCGTCCGAGCTCATTTCAGGAATCAACCTGTTCGATTTCAGCCTCAAATAACGAGCTTTAACACATTTTTCACGATAATCCGAGTTTCGGCGAACGCTGGTTTGTGGCACACCGTCACCCCCAAATGTCTTCCGTTGGTGCTCAAACTTTGCGTGGCCAATTTATCTGACCCGAGCGACTTTCTATGTGATTTCCGGAGATTTTTGTTCCGGGACCCCGGAATCCCGAAAAACCGTGTATTATAGACTTTAATTTCAGCCGTTCGGAAGGTCGTAGCGGACCTTGTTTCTTTTTCTCCCTGTTTTTCAATCTCCTGTCCGAGCTCATTTCAGGAATCAACCTGTTCGATTTCAGCCTCAAATAACGAGCTCTAACAATTTTTTCACGATAATCCGAGTTTCGGCGAATGCTGGTTTGTGGCACACCGGCACTCCCTAATGTCTTCCATTGGTGCTCAAATTTTGTGTGGCAGCTTTATCTGACCCGAGGAACTTTCTATGTGATTTCCGGAGAATTTTGTTCCGGGACCTCGGAATCCCGAAAAACCGTGTATTATACACTTCAATTTCAGCCGTTCGGAAGCTCGTACCGAAGCCTATTTCTTTTTCTCTCTGTTTTTCAATCACGTGTCCGGGCTCATTTCAGGAATCAACCAGTTCGATTTCAGCCTCAAATAACGAGCTTTAACACATTTTTCATAATAATCCGAGTTTCGGCGAATACTGGTTTGTGGCACACCGGCACCCCCAAATGTCTTCCGTTGGTGCTCAAACTTTGCGTGGCCGCTTTATCTGACCCGAGGAACTTTCTATGTGATTTCCGGAGAATTTTGTTCCGAGACCCCGAAATCCCGAAAAACCGTGTATTATACACTTCATTTCAGTAGTTCGGAAGGTCGTGGGACCTTTTTTTTTCTCTCCTTTTTTCAATCACGCGTCCGAGCTCATTTCGGAATCAACATGTTCGATTTCAGGAATCATCTGTTCGATTTCACCTCTAATAACGAGCTTTAACACATTTTTCACGATAATCCGAGTTTCGGCGAATGCTGGTTTGTAGCACACCGGCACCCCCAAATATCTTCCGTTGGTGCTCAAACTTTGCGTGACCACTTTATCTGACCCGAGGAACTTTCTATGTGATTTCCGGAGAATTTTGTTCCGGGATCCCGGAATCCCGAAAAACCGTGTATTATACACTTCAATTTCAGCCGTTCAGAAGGTCGTACCGGACCCTGTTTCTTTTTCTCCCTACTTTTCAATCACGCGTCCGCGTTCATTTCAGGAATCAACCTGTTCGATTTCAGGAATCAACCTGTTCGATTTCAGCCACAAATAACGAGCTTTAACACGTTTTTCACGATAATCCGAGTTTCGGCGAATGATGGTTTGTGGCACACCGGCACCCCCAAATGTCTTCCGTTGGTATTCAAACTTTGCGTGGACGCTTTATCTGACCCGAGGAACTTTCTATGTGATTTCCGGAGAATTTTGTTCCGGGACTCCGGAATCCCGAAAAACCGTGTATTATACACTTCAATTTCAGCCGTTCGGAAGGTCGTACCGGACCCTATTTCTTTTTCTCCCTGTTTTTCAATCACGCGTCCAAGCTCATTTCAGGAATCAACCTGTTCGATTTCGGAATCAACTTTCGATTTCAGGAATCAACCTGTTCGATTTCAGCCTCAAATAACGAGCTTTAACACATTTTTCACGATAATCCGAGTTTCGGCGAATAATGGTTTGTGGCACACCGGCACCCCCAAATGTATTTCGTTGGTGCTCAAACTTTGCGTGGCCACTTTATCTGACCCGAGGAACTTTCTATGTGATTTCCGGGGAATTTTGTTCCGGGACCCCGGAATCTCGAAAAACCGTGTATTATAACACTTCAATTTCAGCCGTTCGGAAGGTCGAACCGGACCCTGTTTTTTTTTCTCCCAGATTTTCAATCACGCATCCGCGCTCATTTCAGGAATCAACCTGTTCGATTTCAGCCACAAATAACGAGCTTTAACACATTTTTCACGATGATCCGAGTTTCGTCGAATGCTGGTTTGTGGCACACCGGCACCCCCAAATGTCTTTCGTTGGTGCTCAAACTTTGCGTGGTCGCTTTATCTGACCTGAGCAACTTTCTATGTGATTTCCGGAGAATTTCGTTCCGGGACCCCGGAATCCCGAAAAACCGTGTATTTTACACTTCAATTTCAGCCGTTCGGAAGGTCGTACCGGACCCTGTTTCTTTTTCTCCCTGTTTTTCAATCACGTGTTCGAGTTCATTTCAGGAATCAACCTGTTCGATTTCAGCCTCAAATAACGAGCTTTAACACATTTTTCACGATAATCCGAGTTTAGGCGAATGATGGTTTGTGGCGCACAGGCACCCCCAAATGTCTTCCGTTGGTGCTCAAACTTTGCGTGGCCGCTTCATCTGACCCGAGGAACTTTCTATGTGATTTAGAATTTTGTTCCGAGACCCGAAATCCCTGGAAAACCGTGTATTATACACTTCAATTTTAAATTCGGAAGGTCGTCGGGACCTGTTTCTTTTCTCCTGTTTTTCAATCACGCGTCCGCGTTCATTTCAGAATCAACCTGTTCGATTTCAGCCACAAAATAACGAGCTTTAACACGTTTTTATCGATAATCAGAGTTTCGTGAATCTTTGGTTTGTACACACGGCACCCCAAATGTCTTCCGTTGGTATTCAAACTTTGCGTGGACGCTTTATCGACCCGGAGGAACTTTCTATGTGATTTCCGGAGAATTTTGTTCCGGACCCGGAATCCCGAAAAACCGTGTATTATACACTTCAATTTCACCGTTCGGAAGGTCGTAAATGGGACCCTTTTATTTTTCTCCTGTTTTTCAATCACGCGTCCAAGCTCATTTCAGAATTAACTGTTCGATTTCAGGAATCAACCCGTTCGATTTCGGAATCAACTGTTCGATTTCAACCTCAAATAACGAGCTTTAACACATTTTCACGATAATCCGAGTTTCGGCGAATGATGGTTTGTGGCACACCGGCACCCCCAAATGTATTTCGTTGGTGCTCAAACTTTGCGTGGCCACTTTATCGACCCGAGGAACTTTCTATGTGATTTAGGGAATTTTGTTCCGGACCCCGGAATCTCAAAAAGTGTATTATACACTTCAATTTCGATCGTTCGGAAGGTCGTAAATGCGGACCGTGTTTTTTTTCTCCTGTTTTTCAATCACGCATCCGCTCATTTCAGAATCAACCCGTTCGATTTCAGCCACAAATAACGAGCTTTAACACATTTTTCACGATAATCCGAGTTTCGTCGAATCTTTGGTTTGTGCACACCGGCACCCCAAATGTCTTTCGTTGGTGCTCAAACTTTGCGTGGCCGCTTTATCCGACCCGAGCAACTTTCTATGTGATTTCCGGAGAATTTTGTTCCGGGACACCGGAATCCGAAAAACCGTGTATTATACACTTCAATTTCGTAGTTCGGAAGGTCGTCTTGGACCTGTTTCTTTTTCTCCTGTTTTTCAATCACGTGTTCGAGTTCATTTCGGGAATCAACTTTGTTCGATTTCGACCTCAAATAACGAGATTTAACACATTTTCACGATAATCAGGTTTCGGCGAATGATGGTTTGTGGCGCACCTAACACCCCAAATGTCTTCCGTTGGTGCTCAAACTTTGTGTGGCCGCTTCATCTGACCCGAGGAACTTTCTATGTGATTTCCGGAGAATTTTGTTCCGGGACCCCGGAATCCCGAAACCGTGTATTATACACTTCAATTTCAGCCGTTCGGAAGGTCGTACCGGACCCTGTTTCTTTTTCTCCCTGTTTTTCAATCACGCGTCCGAGCTCATTTCAGGAATCAACATGTTCGATTTCAGGAATCATCCTGTTCGATTTGAGTCTCTAATAACGAGCTTTAACACATTTTTCACGATAATCAGGTTTACTGCGAATCTTGGTTTGTACACCGGCACCCCTAATGTCTTTCGTTGGTGCTCAAACTTTGCGTGGCCGCTTTATTTGACCCGGGAACTTTATATGTGATTTCCAGGAGAATTTTGTTACGGGACCCCTAATCCCGAAAAACCGTATTATACACTTGATTTAAATTTGTTCGGAAGGTCGTACCGGACCCTGTTTTTTTTCACTCAATTTTTCAATCACGCGTCCGAGCTCATTTCAGGAATCAACCTGTTTGATTTCAGCCTCAAATAACGAGTTTTAACACATTTTTCACGATAATCCGAGTTTCGGCGAATGCTTGTTTGTGGCAAACCAGCACCCCCAAATGTCTTCCGTTGGTGCTCAAACATTGCGTGACCGCTTTATCTGACCCGAGCAACTTTCTATGTGATTTCCGGAAAATTTTGTTCCGGGGCCCCGGAATTTCGAAAAATCGTGTATTATACACTTCAATTTAAGCCGTTCGGAAGGTCGTACCGGATCCTGTTTCTTTTTCTCCCTGTTTTTCAATCACGTGTTCGAGTTCATTTCAGAAATCAACCTGTTCGATTTTAGCCTCAAATGACGAGCTTTAACACATTTTTCACGATAATCCGAGTTTAGGCGAATGATGGTTTGTGGCGCACCGGCACCCCCAAATGTCTTCCGTTGGTGCTCAAACTTTGCGTGGTCGCTTCATCTGACCCGAGGAACTTTCTATGTGATTTCCGAAGAATTTTTTTCCGGGACCCCGAAATCCCGGAAAACCGTGTATTATACACTTCAATTTTAGCCGTTCGGAAGGTCGTACCAGACCCTGTTTCTTTTTCTCCCTGTTTTTCAATCACGCGTCCGCGTTCATTTTAGGAATCAACCTGTTCGATTTCGGAATCAACTTTGTTCGATTTCACCACAAATAACGAGCTTTAACACGTTTTTCACGATAATCAGAGTTTCGGCGAATCTTTGGTTTGTAGCACCGGCACCCCCAAATGTCTTCCGTTGGTATTCAAACTTTGCGTGGACGCTTTATCTCACCCGAGGAACTTTCTATGTGATTTCCGGAGAATTTTGTTCCGGGACCCCGGAATCCCGAAAAATCGTGTATTATACACTTCAATTTCAGCCGTTCGGAAGGTCGTACCGGATCCTGTTTCTTTTTCTCCCTGTTTTTCAATCGCGTGTTCGAGTTCATTTCTGGGATCAACCTGTTCGATTTCAGCCTCAAATAACGAGCTTTAACACATTTTTCACCATAATCCGAGTTTAGGCGAATGATGGTTTGTGGCGCACCGGCACCCCCAAATGTCTTCCGTTGGTGCTCAAACTTTGCGTGGCCGCTTCATCTGACCCGAGGAACTTTCTATGTGATTTCCGGAGAATTTTGTTCCGAGACCCCGAAATCCCGGAAAACCGTGTATTATATACACTTCAATTTCAGCCGTTCGGAAGGTCGTACCGGACCCTGTTTCTTTTTCTCCCTGTTTTTCAATCACGCGTCCGCGTTCATTTCAGGAATCAACCTGTTCGATTTCAGGAATCAACCTGTTCGATTTCAGCCACAAATAACGAGCTTTAACACGTTTTTCACGATAATCCGAGTTTCAGCAAATGCTGGTTTGTGGCACAGCGGCACCCCCAAATGTCTTCCGTTGGTATTCAAACTTTGCGTGGACGCTTTATCTGACCCGAGGAACTTTCTATGTGATTTCCGGAGAATTTTGTCCAGGACCCCGGAATCCCGAAAAACCGTGTATTATAAACTTCAATTTTAGCCGATCGGATGGTCGTACCGGACCCTGTTTCTTTTCCTCCCTGTTTTTCAATCACGCGTCCAAGCTCATTTCAGGAATTAACCTGTTCGATTTCAGGAATCAACCTGTTCGATTTCAGCCTCAAATAACGAGCTTTAACACATTTTTCACTATAATCCGAGTTTCGGCGAATGATGGTTTGTGGCACACCGGCACCCCCAAATGTATTTCGTTGGTGCTCAAACTTTGCGTGGCCACTTTATCTGACCCGAGGAACTTTCTATGTGATTTCCGGGGAATTTTGTTCCGGGACCCCGGAATCTCGAAAAACCGTGTATTATACACTTCAATTTCAGTTCGGAAGGTCGTGCACTGGACCTGTTTTTTTTTTCTCCTGTTTTCAATCACGCATCCGCGCTCATTTCAGGAATCAACCTGTTCGATTTCAGCCACAAATAACGAGCTTTAACACATTTTTCACGATAATCCGAGTTTCGTCGAATGCTGGTTTGTGGCACACCGGCACCCCCAAATGTCTTTCGTTGGTGCTCAAACTTTGCGTGGCCGCTTTATCTGACCCGAGCAAATTTCTATGTGATTTCCGGAGAATTTTGTTCCGGGACCCCGGAATCCCGAAAAACCGTGTATTATACACTTCAATTTCAGCCGTTCGGAAGGTCGTACCGGATCCTGTTTCTTTTTCTCCCTGTTTTTCAATCACGTGTTCGAGTTCGTTTCAGGAATCAACCTGTTCGATTTCAGCCTCAAATGACGAGCTTTAACACATTTTTCACGATAATCCGAGTTTAGGCGAATGATGGTTTGTGGCGCACCGGCACCTCCAAATGTCTTCCGTTGGTGCTCAAACTTTGCGTGGCCGCTTCATCTGACCCGAGGCACTTTCTATGTGATTTCCGGAGAATTTTGTTCCGAGACCCCGAAATCCCGGAAAACCGTGTATTATACACTTCAATTTCAGCCGTTCGGAAGGTCGTACCGGACCCTGTTTCTTTTTCTCCCTGTTTTTCAATCACGTGTCCGAGCTCATTTCAGGAATCAACATGTCCGATTTCAGGAATCATCCTGTTCGATTTCAGCCTCTAATAACGAGCTTTAACACATTTTTCACGATAATCCGAGTTTCTGCGAATGCTGGTTTGTGGCACACCGGCACCCCCAAATATCTTCCGTTGGTGCTCAAACTTTGTGTGGCCGCTTTATCTGATCCGAGAAACTTGCTATGTGATTTCCGGAGAATTTTGTTCCGGGACCCCGGAATCCCGAAAAACCGTGTATTATACACTTGATTTCAGGTGTTCGGAAGGTCGGGACCTGTTTTTTTTCTCTCTTTTTTTCAATCACGCGTCCGAGCTCATTTCGGAATCAACTTTGTTTGATTTCACCTCAAATAACGAGTTTTAACACATTTTTCACGATAATCCGAGTTTCGGCGAATGCTTGTTTGTGGCAAACCGGCACCCCTAAATGTCTTCCGTTGGTGCTCAAACTTTGCGTGGCCGCTTTATCTGACCCGAGCAACTTTCTATGTGATTTCCGGAGAATTTTGTTCCGGGGCCCCGGAATCCCGAAAAATCGTGTATTATACACTTCAATTTCAGCCGTTCGGAAGGTCGTACCGGATCCTGTTTCTTTTTCTCCCTTTTTTTCAATCACGTGTTCGAGTTCGTTTCAGGAATCAACCTGTTCGATTTCAGCCTCAAATGACGAGCTTTAACACATTTTTCACGATAATCCGAGTTTAGGCGAATGATGGTTTGTGGCGCACCGGCACCCCCAAATGTCTTCCGTTGGTGCTCAAACTTTGCGTGGTCGCTTCATCTGACCCGAGGAACTTTCTATGTGATTTCTGGAGAATTTTGTTCCGGGACCCCGAAATCCCGGAAAACCGTGTATTATACACTTCAATTTTAGCCGTTCGGATGGTCGTACCAGACCCTGTTTCTTTTTCTCCCTGTTTTTCAATCACGCGTCCGCGTTCATTTTAGGAATCAACCTGTTCGATTTCAGGAATCGACCTGTTCGATTTCAGCCACAAATAACGAGCTTTAACACGTTTTTCACGATAATCCGAGTTTCGAAATCTTTGGTTTTGTGGCAATGGCACCTCCAAATGTCTTCCGTTGGTATTCAACCTTTGCGTGGAAGCTTTATCTGACCCGAGGAACTTTCTATGTGATTTCCGGAGAATTTTGTTCCGGGAATCCCGAAAAATCGTGTATTATACACTTCAATTTCAGCCGTTCGGAAGGTCGTACCGGATCCTGTTTCTTAATCTCCCTGTTTTTCAATCACGTGTTCGAGTTCATTTCAGGAATCAACCTGTTCGATTTCAGCCTCAAATAACGAGCTTTAACACATTTTTCACCATATTCCGAGTTTAGGCGAATGATGGTTTGTGGCGCACCGGCACCCCCAAATGTCTTCCGTTGGTGCTCAAACTTTGCGTGGCCGCTTCATCTGACCAGAGGAACTTTCTATGTGATTTCCGGAGATTTTTGTTCCAAGACCCCGAAATCCCGGAAAACCGTGTATTATACACTTCAATTTCAGCCGTTCGGAAGGTCGTACCGGACCCTGTTTCTTTTTCTTCTTGTTTTTCAATCACGCGTCCGCGTTCATTTCAGGAATCAACCTGTTCGATTTCAGGAATCAACCTGTTCGATTTCAGCCACAAATAACGAGCTTTAACACGTTTTTCACGATAATCCGAGTTTCAGCGAATGCTGGTTTGTGGCACAGCGGCACCTCCAAATGTCTTCCGTTGGTATTCAACCTTTGCGTGGACGCTTTATCTGACCCGAGGAACTTTCTATGTGATTTCCGGAGAATTTTGTTCCGGGACCCCGGAATCCCGAAAAACCGTGTATTATACACTTCAATTTCGAGTAGATCGGAAGGTCGTCGGACCACTGTTTCTTTTTCTCCCTGTTTTTCAATCACGCGTCCAAGCTCATTTCAGAATTAACTGTTCGATTTGAGAATCAACTTTGTTCGATTTCGGAATCAACCTTTTCGATTGACCTCAAATAACGAGCTTTAACACATTTTTCACGATAATCAGGTTTCGGAATGATGGTTTGTGGCACACCGGCACCCCCAAATGTATTTCGTTGGTGCTCAAACTTTGCGTGGCCACTTTATCTGACCCGAGGAACTTTCTATGTGATTTCCGGGGAATTTTGTTCCGGGACCCCGGAATCTCGAAAAACCGTGTATTATACACTTCAATTTCAGCCGTTCGGAAGGTCGTACCGGACCCTGTTTTTTTTCTCCCTGTTTTTCAATCACGCATCCGCGCTCATTTCAGGAATCAACCTGTTCGATTTCAGCCACAAATAACGAGCTTTAACACATTTTTCACGATAATCCGAGTTTCGTCGAATCTTGGTTTGTAGCTGCACAGCACCCCCAAATGTCTTCCGTTGGTGCTCAAACTTTGCGTGGCCGCTTTATCGACCCGAGCGATTTCTATGTGATTTCCGGAGAATTTTGTTCGGGACCCCTGAATCCCGAAAAACCGTGTATTATACACTTCAATTTCGGCCGTTCGGAAGGTCGTCTGGGACCACTGTTTCTTTTTCTTCCTGTTTTTCAATCACGTGTCCGAGCTCATTTCAGGAATCAACCTGTTCGATTTCACCTTAAATAACGAGCTTTAACACATTTTCACGATAATCCGAGTTTCGGCGAATGATGGTTTGTGGCGCACCGGCACCCCCAAATGTCTTCCGTTGGTGCTCAAACTTTGCGTGGCCGCTTCATCTGACCCGAGGAACTTTCTATGTGATTTCCGGAGAATTTTGTTTCGAGACCCCGAAATCCGGAAAACCGTGTATTATACACTTCAATTTCGGTAGTTCGGAAGGTCGTACCGGGACCTGTTTCTTTTTCTCCCTGTTTTTCAATCACGCGTCCGCGTTCATTTCAGGAATCAACTTTGTTCGATTTCGGGAATCAACTTTGTTCGATTTCACCACAAATAACGAGCTTTAACACGTTTTTCACGATAATCAGAGTTTCGTGAATCTTTGGTTTGTGGCACAGCGGCACCTCCAAATGTCTTCCGTTGGTATTCAAACTTTGCCTGGACGCTTTATCTGACCCGAGGAACTTTCTATATGATTTCCAGAGAATTTTGTTCCGGGACCCCGGAATCCCGAAAAACCGGGTATTATACACTTCAATTTCAGCCGATCGGAAGGTCGTCTCGACCACTGTTTCTTTTCCTCCCTGTTTTTCAATCACGCGTCCAAGCTCATTTCAGGAATTAACCTGTTCGATTTCAGGAATCAACCTGTTCGATTTCAGGAATCAACCTTTTCGATTTCAGCCTCAAATAACGAGCTTTAACACATTTTTCACGATAATCCGAGTTTCGGCGAATGATGGTTTGTGGCACACCGGCACCCCCAAATGTATTTCGTTGGTGCTTAAACTTTGCGTGGCCACTTTATCTGACCCGAGGAACTTTCTATGTGATTTCCGGGGAATTTTGTTCCGGGACCCCGGAATCTCGAAAAACCGTGTATTATACACTTCAATTTCAGCCGTTCGGAAGGTCGTACGGACCACTTTTTTTTCTCCTGTTTTCAATCACGCATCCGCGCTCATTTCAGGAATCAACCTTTGTTCGATTTCACCACAAATAACGAGCTTTAACACATTTTCACGATAATCAGGGTTTCGGCGAATGATGGTTTGTGGCACACCGGCACCCCCAAATTGTATTTCGTTGGTGCTCAAACTTTGCGTGGCCACTTTATCTGACCCGAGGAACTTTCTATGTGATTTCCGGGGAATTTTGTTCCGGGACCCCGGAATCTCGAAAAACCGTGTATTATACACTTCAATTTCAGCCGTTCGGAAGGTCGTACCGGACCCTGTTTTTTTTCTCCCTGATTTTCAATCACGCATCCGCTCATTTCGAGAATCAACTTTTCGATTTCAGCCTCAAATAACGAGCTTTAACACATTTTTCACGATAATCAGAGTTTCGTCGAATCTTTGGTTTGTGGCACACCGGCACCCCCAAATGTCTTTCGTTGGTGCTCAAACTTTGCGTGGCCGCTTTATCGGCCCGAGCAAATTTCTATGTGATTTCCGGAGAATTTTGTTCCGGGACCGGAATCCTTAAAACCGTGTATTATACACTTCAATTTCGGCCGTTCGGAAAGTCGTGGGATCCTGTTTCTTTTTCTCCTGTTTTTCAATCACGCGTCCGAGCTCATTTCAGGAATCAACCTGTTCGATTTCAGCCTCAAATAACGAGCTTTAACACATTTTTCACGATAATCCGAGTTTAGGCGAATGATGGTTTGTGGCGCACCAGCACCCCAAATGTCTTCCGTTGGTGCTCAAACTTTGCGTGGCCGCTTCATCTGACCCGAGAAACTTTCTATGTGATTTCCGGAGAATTTTGTTTCGAGACCCCGAAATCCCGGAAAACCGTGTATTATACACTTCAATTTCAGCCGTTCGGAAGGTCGTACCGGACCCTGTTTCTTTTTCTCCCTAATTTTCAATCACGCGTCCGCGTTCATTTCAGGAATCAACTTGTTCGATTTCAGGAATCAACCTGTTCGATTTCAGCCACAAATAACGAGCTTTAACACGTTTTTCACGATAATCAGGAGTTTAGTGAATCTTTGGTTTGTGGCACACAAGGCACCTCAAATGTCTTCCGTTGGTATTCAAACTTTGCGTGGGCGCTTTATCGACCCGAGGAACTTTCTATATGATTTCCGGAGAATTTTGTTCCGGGACCCGGAATCCCAAAAACCGTGTATTATACACTTCAATTTATTGCCGATCGGAAGGTCGTCTTAGGACCACTGTTTCTTTTCCTCCCTGTTTTTCAATCACGCGTCCAAGCTCATTTCAGGAATTAACCTATTCGATTTCAGGAATCAACCTGTTCGATTTCAGGAATCAACCTTTTCGATTTCAGCCTCAAATAACGAGCTTTAACACATTTTTCACGATAATCCGAGTTTCGGCGAATGATGATTTGTGGCACACCGGCACCCCCAAATGTATTTCGTTGGTGCTCAAACTTTGCGTGGCCACTTTATGTGACCCGAGGAACTTTCTATGTGATTTCCGGGGAATTTTGTTCCGGACCGGAATCTCAGCAAATGTATTATACACTTCAATTTCGGCCGTTCGGAAGGTCGTACCGGACCCTTTTTTTTTCTCCCTGTTTTTCAATCACGCATCCGCGCTCATTTTAGGAATCAACCTGTTCGATTTCAGCCACAAATAACGAGCTTTAACACATTTTTCACGATAATCCGAGTTTCGTCGAATGCTGGTTTGTGGCACACCGGCACCCCCAAATGTCTTTCGTTGGTGCTCAAACTTTGCGTCGCCGCTTTATCTGACCCGAGCAAATTTCTATGTGATTTCCGGAGAATTTTGTTCCGGGACCCCGGAATCCCGAAAAACCGTGTATTATACACTTCAATTTCAGCCGTTCGGAAGGTCGTACCGGACCCTGTTTCTTTTTCTCCCTGTTTTTCAATCACGTGTTCGAGTTCATTTCAGGAATCAACCTGTTCGATTTCAGCCTCAAATAACGAGCTTTAACACATTTTTCACGATAATCCGAGTTTCGGCGAATGATGGTTTGTGGCGCACCGGCACCCCCAAATGTCTTCCGTTGGTGCTCAAACTTTGCGTGGCCGCTTCATATGACCCGAGGAACTTTCTATGTGATTTCCGGAGAATTTTGTTCCGAGACCCTGGAATCCCGAAAACCGTGTATTATACACTTCAATTTCAGCCGTTCGGAAGGTCGTACCGGACCCTGTTTCTTTTTCTCCCTGTTTTTCAATCACGCGTCCGAGCTCATTTCAGGAATCAACATGTTCGATTTCAGGAATCATCCTGTTCGATTTCAGCCTCTAATAACGAGCTTTAACACATTTTCACGATAATCAGGAGTTTCGCGAATCTTTGGTTTGTGGCACACCGGCACCCCCAAATATCTTCCGTTGGTGCTCAAACTTTGTGTGGCCGCTTTATCTGACCCGAGAAACATGCTATGTGATTTCCGGAGAATTTTGTTCCGGGACCCCGGAATCCCGAAAAACCGTGTATTATACACTTGATTCAGTTGTTCGGAAGGTCGTACCGGACCTGTTTTTTTCACTCTGTTTTTCAATCACGCGTCCGAGCTCATTTCAGGAATCAACCTGTTTGATTTCAGCCTCAAATAACGAGTTTTAACACATTTTTCACGATAATCCGAGTTTCGGCGAATGCATGTTTGTGGCAAACCGGCACCCCCAAATGTCTTCCGTTGGTGCTCAAACGTTGCGTGGCCGCTTTATCTGACCCGAGCAACTTTCTATGTGATTTCCGGAGAATTTTGTTCCGGGACCCCGGAATCCCGAAAAATCGTGTATTATACACTTCAATTTCAGCCGTTCGGAAGGTCGTACCGGATCCTATTTCTTTTTCTCCCTGTTTTTCAATCACGTGTTCGAGTTCATTTCAGGAATCAACCTGTTCGATTTCAGCCTCAAATAATGAGCTTTAACACATTTTTCACGATAATCCGAGTTTAGGCGAATGATGGTTTGTGGCGCACCGGCACCCCCAAATGTCTTCCGTTGGTGCTCAAACTTTGCGTGGCCGCTTCATCTGACCCGAGGAACTTTCTATGTGATTTCCGGAGAATTTTGTTCCGAGACCCCGAAATCCCAGAAAACCGTGTATTATACACTTCAATTTCAGCCGTTCGGAAGGTCGTACCGGACCCTGTTTCTTTTTCTCCCTGTTTTTCAATCACGCGTCTGCGTTCATTTCGGGAATCAACCTGTTCGATTTCAGGAATCAACCTGTTCGATTTCAGCCACAAATAACGAGCTTTAACACGTTTTTCACGATAATCCGAGTTTAATGAATCTTTGGTTTGTGCACACATGGCACCCCAAATGTCTTCCGTTGGTATTCAAACTTTGCGTGGACGCTTTATATGACCCGAGGAACTTTCTATGTGATTTCCGGAGAATTTTGTTCCGGGACCCCGGAATCCCGAAAAACCGTGTATTATACACTTCAATTTCAGCCGATCGGAAGGTCGTCTGGGATCTGTTTCTTTTTCTCCTGTTTTTCAATCACGCGTCCGAGCTCATTTCAGGAATTAACCTGTTCGATTTCGGAATCAACTTTGTTCGATTTCGGGAATCAACTGTCGATTTCGACCTCAAATAACGAGCTTTAACACATTTTACACGATAATCCGAGTTTCGGCGAATGATGGTTTGTGGCACACCGGCACCCCCAAATGTATTTCGTTGGTGCTCAAACTTTGCGTGGCCACTTTATCTGACCCGAGGAACTTTCTATGTGATTTCCGGGGAATTTTGTTCCGGGACCGGAATCAAACCGTGTATTATACACTTCAATTTCGGCCCGTTCGGAAGGTCGTGCGGGACCCTTTTTTTTTTTCTCCTGTTTTCAATCACGCATCCGCGCTCATTTCAGGAATCAACCTGTTCGATTTCAGCCACAAATAACGAGCTTTAACACATTTTTCACAATAATCCGAGTTTCGTCGATTGCTGGTTTGTGGCACACCGGCACCGCCAAATGTCTTTCGTTGGTGCTCAAACTTTGCGTGGCCGCTTCATCTGACCCGAGGAAATTTCTATGTGATTTCGGAGAATTTTGTTCCGGGACCCCGGAATCCCGAAAAACCGTGTATTATACACTTCAATTTCAGCCGTTCGGAAGGTCGTCTGGACCACTTTTCTTTTTCTCCCTGTTTTTCAATCACGTGTTCGAGTTCATTTCAGGAATCAACCTGTTCGATTTCAGCCTCAAATAACGAGCTTTAACACATTTTTCACGATAATCCGAGTTTCGGCGAATGATGGTTTGTGGCGCACCGGCACCCCCAAATGTCTTCCGTTGGTGCTCAAACTTTGCGTGGCCGCTTCATATGACCCGAGGAACTTTCTATGTGATTTCCGGAGAATTTTGTTCCGAGACCCCGAAATCCCGGAAAACCGTGTATTATACACTTCAATTTCAGCCGTTCGGAAGGTCGTACCGGACCCTGTTTCTTTTTCTCCCTGTTTTTCAATCACGCGTCCGAGCTCATTTCAGGAATCAACATGTTCGATTTCAGGAATCATCCTGTTCGATTTCAGCCTCTAATAACGAGCTTTAACACATTTTTCACGATAATCCGAGTTTCTGCGAATGCTGGTTTGTGGCACACCGGCACCCCCAAATATCTTCCGTTGGTGCTCAAACTTTGTGTGGCCGCTTTATCTGACCCGAGAAACATGCTATGTGATTTCCGGAGAATTTTGTTCCGGGACCCCGGAATCCCGAAAAACCGTGTATTATACACTTGATTTGGTTGTTCGGAAGGTCGTACCGGACCCTGTTTTTTTTCACTCTGTTTTTCAATCACGCGTCCGAGCTCATTTCAGGAATCAACCTGTTCGATTTCAGCCTCAAATAACGAGCTTTAACACATTTTTCACGATAATCCGAGTTTAGGCGAATGATGGTTTGTGGCGCACCAAACCCCAAATGTCTTCCATTGGTGCTCAACCTTTGCGTGGCCGCTTTATCTGACCCGAGGAACTTTTTATGTGATTTCCGGAGAATTTTGTTCCGGCACCACGGAATCCCAAAAACCGTGTATTATACACTTCAATTTCAGCCGTTCGGAAGGTCGTACCGGATCCTGTTTCTTTTTCTCCCTGTTTTTCAATCACATGTTCGAGTTCATTTCAGGAATCAACCTGTTCGATTTCAGCCTCAAATAACGAGCTTTAACACATTTTTCACGATAATCCGAGTTTAGGCGAATGATGGTTTGTGGCGCACCAGCACCCCAAATGTCTTCCGTTGGTGCTCAAACTTTGCGTGGCCGCTTCATCTGACCCGAGAAACTTTCTATGTGATTTCCGGAGAATTTTGTTCCGGGACCCCGAAATCCGGAAAACCGTGTATTATACACTTCAATTTCAATAGTTCCGTTCGGAGGGTCGTGCGGACCTGTTTCTTTTTCTCCTGTTTTTCAATCACGCGTCCGCGTTCATTTCAGGAATCAACCTGTTCGATTTCAGGAATCTACCTGTTCGATTTCAGCCACAAATAACGAGCTTTAACACGTTTTTCACGATAATCCGAGTTTAGGCGAATGATGGTTTGTGGCGCACCGGCACCCCCAAATGTCTTCCGTTGGTGCTCAAACTTTGCGTGGCCGCTTCATCTGACCCGAGGAACTTTCTATGTGATTTCCGGTGAATTTTGTTCCGAGACCCCGAAATCCCGGAAAAGTGTATTATACACTTCAATTTCGAAGAATTCGGACGGTCGTCTGGACCACCTTCTTTTTCTCCTGTTTTTCAATCACGCGTCCGAGCTTATTTCAGAATCAACATGTTCGATTTCGGAATCATCCTGTTCGATTTCAGCCTCTAATAACGAGCTTTAACACAGTTTTCACGATAATCCGAGTTTCTGCGAATGCTGGTTTGTGGCACACCGGCACCCCCAAATATCTTCCGTTGGTGCTCAAACTTTGTGTGGCCGCTTTATCTGACCCGAGGAACTTGCTATGTGATTTCCGGAGAATTTTGTTCCGGGACCCCGGAATCCCGAAAAACCGTGTATTATACCTTTCAGTTTCAGTTGTTCGGAAGCTCGTACCGGACCCTGTTTTTTTCACTCTGTTTTTCAATCACGCGCCCGAGCTCATTTCAGGAATCAACCTGTTTGATTTCAGCCTCAAATAACGAGTTTTAACACATATTTCACGATAATCCGAGTTTCGGCGAATGCTTGTTTGTGGTAAACCGGCACCCCCAAATGTCTTCCGTTGGTGCTCAAACTTTGCGTGGCCGCTTTTATCTGACCCGAGCAAATTTCTATGTTATTTCCGGAGAATTTTGTTCCGGGACCCCGGAATCCCGAAAAATCGTGTATTATACACTTCAATTTCAGCCGTTCGGAAGGTCGTACCGGACCCTGTTTCTTTTTCTCCCTGTTTTTCAATCACGTGTTCGAGTTTATTTCAGGAATCAACCTGTTCGATTTCAGCCTCAAATAACGAGCTTTAACACATTTCTCACGATAATCCGAGTTTAGGCGAATGATGGTTTGTGGCGCACCGGCACCCCCAAATGTCTTCCGTTGGTGCTCAAACTTTGCGTGGCCGCTTCATCTGACCCGAGGAACTTTCTATGTGATTTCCGGAGAATTTTGTTCCGAGACCCCGAAATCCCGGAAAACCGTGTATTATACACTTCAATTTCGGTAGTTCGGAGGGTCGTCGGGACCACTGTTTCTTTTTCTCCTGTTTTTCAATCACGCGTCCGCGTTCATTTCAGAATCAACTTTGTTCGATTTCGGAATCAACTTTGTTCGATTTCACCACAAATAACGAGCTTTAACACGTTTTTCACGATAATCAGAGTTTCGGCGAATGCTGGTTTGTGGCGCACCAGCACCCCCAAATGTCTTCCGTTGGTGCTCAAACTTTGCGTGGCCGCTTCATCGACCCGAACTTTCTATGTGATTTCCGGAGAATTTTGTTCCGAGACCCCGAAATCCCGAAAACCGTGTATTATACACTTCAATTTCGGCAATTCGGACGGTCGTCTGCGGACCTGTTTTCTTTTTCTCCTGTTTTTTTGAATCACGCGTCCGAGCTTATTTCAGGAATCAACATGTTCGATTTCGGAATCATCTGTTCGATTTCGACCTCTAATAACGAGCTTTAACACGGTTTTCACGATAATCCGAGGTTTAGCGAATCTTTGGTTTGTAGGCACACCGGCACCCCCAAATATCTTCCGTTGGTGCTCAAACTTTGTGTGGCCGCTTTATCGACCCGAGGAACTTGCTATGTGATTTCCGAGAATTTTGTTCCGGACCGGAATCCCAAAACCGTGTATTATACCTTTCAGTTTCAGCTGTTCGGAAGCTCGTACCGGACCCTGTTTTTTTTCACTCTGTTTTTCAATCACGCGCCCGAGCTCATTTCAGGAATCAACCTGTTTGATTTCAGCCTCAAATAACGAGTTTTAACACATATTTCACGATAATCCGAGTTTCGGCGAATGCTTGTTTGTGGCAAACCGGCACCCCCAAATGTCTTCCGTTGGTGCTCAAACTTTGCGTGGCCGCTTTTATCTGACCCGAGCAACTTTCTATGTTATTTCCGGAGAATTTTGTTCGGGACCGAGAATCCCGAAAATCGTGTATTATACACTTCAATTTCAGTAGTTCGGAAGGTCGTACCGGACCCTGTTTCTTTTTCTCCCTGTTTTTCAATCACGTGTTCGAGTTTATTTCAGGAATCAACCTGTTCGATTTCAGCCTCAAATAACGAGCTTTAACACATTTCTCACGATAATCCGAGTTTAGGCGAATGATGGTTTGTGGCGCACCGGCACCCCCAAATGTCTTCCGTTGGTGCTCAAACTTTGCGTGGCCGCTTCATCTGACCCGAGGAACTTTCTATGTGATTTCCGGAGAATTTTGTTCCGAGACCCGAAATCCCGGAAAACCGTGTATTATACACTTCAATTTCGTAGTTCGGAGGGTCGTCTGGGACCACTGTTTCTTTTTCTCCCTGTTTTTCAATCACGCGTCCGCGTTCATTTCAGGAATCAACCTGTTCGATTTCAGGAATCAACCTGTTCGATTTCAGCCACAAATAACGAGCTTTAACACGTTTTTCACGATAATCCGAGTTTAGGCGAATGATGGTTTGTGGCGCACCGGCACCCCCAAATGTCTTCCGTTGGTGCTCAAACTTTGCGTGGCCGCTTCATCTGACCCGAGGAACTTTCTATGTGATTTCCGGAGAATTTTGTTCCGAGACCCCGAAATCCCGGAAAACCGTGTATTATACACTTCAATTTCAGCAATTCGGACGGTCGTACCGGACCCTGTTTCTTTTTCTCCCTGTTTTTCAATCACGCGTCCGAGCTTATTTCAGGAATCAACATGTTCGATTTCAGGAATCATCCTGTTCGATTTCAGCCTCTAATAACGAGCTTTAACACAGTTTTCACGATAATCAGGTTTGCGAATCTTTGGTTTGTAGCACACCAAGCACCCCAAATATCTTCCGTTGGTGCTCAAACTTTGTGTGGCCGCTTTATCTGACCCGAGGAACTTGCTATGTGATTTCCGGAGAATTTTGTTCCGGGACCCCGGAATCCCGAAAAACCGTGTATTATACCTTTCAGTTTCAGCTGTTCGGAAGCTCGTACCGGACCCTGTTTTTTTTCACTCTGTTTTTCAATCACGCGCCCGAGCTCATTTCAGGAATCAACCTGTTTGATTTCAGCCTCAAATAACGAGTTTTAACACATATTTCACGATAATCAGGAGTTTGGCGAATGCTTGTTTGTGGCAAACCGGCACCCCCAAATGTCTTCCGTTGGTGCTCAAACTTTGCGTGGCCGCTTTTATCTGACCCGAGCAACTTTCTATGTTATTTCCGGAGAATTTTGTTCGGGACCGGAATCCCGAAAAATCGTGTATTATACACTTCAATTTCGGTAGTTCGGAAGGTCGTGCAGGACCTGTTTCTTTTTCTCCTGTTTTTCAATCACGTGTTCGAGTTTATTTCGGGAATCAACTGTTCGATTTCGACCTCAAATAACGAGCTTTAACACATTTCTCACGATAATCCGAGTTTAGGCGAATGATGGTTTGTGGCGCACCGGCACCCCCAAATGTCTTCCGTTGGTGCTCAAACTTTGCGTGGCGCTTCATCGACCCGAGGAACTTTCTATGTGATTTCCGGAGAATTTTGTTCCGAGACCCCGAAATCCCGGAAAAACCGTGTATTATACACTTCAATTTCGGTAGTTCGGAGGGTCGTCTGGACCTGTTTCTTTTTCTCCTGTTTTTCAATCACGCGTCCGCGTTCATTTCGAGAATCAACTGTTCGATTTCGGGAATCAACCTGTTCGATTTCGACCACAAATAACGAGCTTTAACACGTTTTTCACGATAATCCGAGTTTAGGCGAATGATGGTTTGTGGCGCACCGGCACCCCAAATGTCTTCCGTTGGTGCTCAAACTTTGCGTGGCCGCTTCATCTGACCCGAGGAACTTTCTATGTGATTTCCGGAGAATTTTGTTCCGAGACCCCGAAATCCCGGAAAACCGTGTATTATACACTTCAATTTCAGCAATTCGGACGGTCGTACCGGACCCTGTTTCTTTTTCTCCCTGTTTTTCAATCACGCGTCCGAGCTTATTTCAGGAATCAACATGTTCGATTTCAGGAATCATCCTGTTCGATTTCAGCCTCTAATAACGAGCTTTAACACAGTTTTCACGATAATCCGAGTTTCTGCGAATGCTGGTTTGTGGCACACCGGCACCCCCAAATATCTTCCGTTGGTGCTCAAACTTTGTGTGGCCGCTTTATCTGACCCGAGGAACTTGCTATGTGATTTCCGGAGAATTTTGTTCCGGGACCCCGGAATCCCGAAAAACCGTGTATTATACCTTTCGATTTCAATTTGTTGGAAGCTCGTCGGGACCACTGTTTTTTCACTCTGTTTTTCAATCACGCGCCCGAGCTCATTTCAGGAATCAACCTGTTTGATTTCAGCCTCAAATAACGAGTTTTAACACATTTTTCACGATAATCCGAGTTTCGGCGAATGCTTGTTTGTGGCAAACCGGCACCCCCAAATGTCTTCCGTTGGTGCTCAAACTTTGCGTGGCCGCTTTTATCTGACCCGAGCAACTTTCTATGTTATTTCCGGAGAATTTTGTTCCGGGACCCCGGAATCCCGAAAAATCGTGTATTATACACTTCAATTTCAGCCGTTCGGAAGGTCGTACCGGACCCTGTTTCTTTTTCTCCCTGTTTTTCAATCACGTGTTCAAGTTTATTTCAGGAATCAACCTGTTCGATTTCAGCCTCAAATAACGAGCTTTAACACATTTCTCACGATAATCCGAGTTTAGGCGAATGATGGTTTGTGGCGCACCGGCACCCCCAAATGTCTTCCGTTGGTGCTCAAACTTTGCGTGGCCGCTTCATATGACCCGAGGAACTTTCTATGTGATTTCCGGAGAATTTTGTTCCGAGACCCGAAATCCGGAAAAAAAGTGTATTATACACTTCAATTTCAGTAGTTGAATGTCGTCTGGGACCACTGTTTCTTTTTCTCCTGTTTTTCAATCACGCGTCGCGTTCATTTCAGAATCAACTTTTTCGATTTCGGAATCAACTTTGTTCGATTTCGAGAATCAACTTTGTTCGATTTCACCAAAATAACGAGCTTTAACACGTTTTTCACGATAATCAGAGTTTCGACAAATCTTTGG
Organism: Silene latifolia; assembly: GCF_048544455.1. Classification (NCBI taxonomy): domain Eukaryota; kingdom Viridiplantae; phylum Streptophyta; class Magnoliopsida; order Caryophyllales; family Caryophyllaceae; genus Silene; species Silene latifolia. The sequence goes on along the minus strand of NW_027413227.1, from coordinate 34,974 downwards.
TTTGTGGCACACCGGCACCCCCAAATGTCTTCCGTTGGTATTCAAACTTTGCGTGGGCGCTTTATCGACCCGAGGAACTTTCTATGTGATTTAGGAGAATTTTGTTCCGGACCCACTGAATCCCGAAAAACCGTGTATTATACACTTCAATTTCGGCCGTTCGGAAGGTCGTGCGGACAACTTTTCTTTTTCTCCTGTTTTTCAATCACGCGTCCAAGCTCATTTCAGAAATTAACTGTTCGATTTGGGAATCAACTTTGTTCGATTTCGGGAATCAACTTTGTTCGATTTCGGAATCAACTGTTGATTTTTGACCTCAAATAACGAGCTTTAACACATTTTTCACGATAATCCGAGTTTCGGCGAATGATGGTTTGTGGAACACCGGCACCCCCAAATGTATTTCGTTGGTGCTCAAACTTTGTGTGGCCACTTTATCTGACCCGAGGAACTTTCTATGTGATTTCAGGGAATTTTGTTCGGGATCCGGAATCTCGCAAAAACCGTGTATTATACACTTCAATTTCGATCGTTCGGAAGGTCGTGCCGGACCTGTTTCTTTTCTCCTGTTTTTCAATCACGTGTTCGAGTTCATTTCGGGAATCAACTTTGTTCGATTTCGACCTCAAATAACGAGCTTTAACACATTTTTCACGATAATCCGAGTTTCGGCGAATGATGGTTTGTGGCGCACCGGCACCCCCAAATGTCTTCCGTTGGTGCTCAAACTTTGCGTGGCCGCTTCATCTGACCCGAGGAACTTTCTATGTGATTTCCGGAGAATTTTGTTCCGAGACCCCGAAATCCGGGAAAACGTGTATTATACACTTCAATTTCGTAGTTCGGAAGGTCGTCTGGACCTGTTTCTTTTTCTCCTGTTTTTCAATCACGCGTCCGAGCTCATTTCAGGAATCAACATGTTCGATTTCAGGAATCATCTGTTCGATTTCGACCTCTAATAACGAGCTTTAACACATTTTTCACGATAATCAGGAGTTTACGAATCTTTGGTTTGTAGCACACCGACACCCCCAAATATCTTCCGTTGGTGCTCAAACTTTGTGTGGCCGCTTTATCCGACCCGAGAAACTTTCTATGTGATTTCCGGAGAATTTTGTTTCGGGACCCCGAATCCCGAAAAACCGTGTATTATACACTTGATTTAATTTGTTCGGAAGGTCGTCTGGACCCTTTTTTTTTTTCACTCTGTTTTTCAATCACGCGTCCGAGCTCATTTCAGGAATCAACCTGTTTGATTTCAGCCTCAAATAACGAGTTTTAACACATTTTTCACGATAATCCGAGTTTCGGCGAATGCTTGTTTGTGGCAAACCGGCACCCCCAAATGTCTTCCGTTGGTGCTCAAACTTTGCGTGGCCGCTTTATCTGACCCGAGCAACTTTCTATGTGATTTCCGGAGAATTTTGTTCGGGAGCCGGAATCCCAGAAAAATCGTGTATTATACACTTCAATTTCAACCGTTCGGAAGGTCGTCTGCGGATCTGTTTCTTTTTCTCCCTGTTTTTCAATCACGTGTTCGAGTTCATTTCAGGAATCAACCTGTTCGATTTCAGCCTCAAATAACGAGCTTTAACACATTTTTCACGATAATCCGAGTTTAGGCGAATGATGGTTTGTAGCGCACCGACACCCCCAAATGTCTTCCGTTGGTGCTCAAACTTTGCGTGGTCGCTTCATCTGACCCGAGGAACTTTCTATGTGATTTCCGAAGAATTTTGTTCCGAGACCCCGAAATCACGGAAAACCGTGTATTATACACTTCAATTTTAGCCGTTCGGAAGGTCGTACCAGACCCTGTTTCTTTTTCTCCCTGTTTTTCAATCACGCGTCCGCGTTCATTTTAGGAATCAACCTGTTCGATTTCAGGAATCAACCTGTTCGATTTCAGCCACAAATAAAGAGCTTTAACACGTTTTTCACGATAATCAGGGTTTCGGAATCTTTGGTTTGTGGCACACCGGCACTCCCAAATGTCTTCCGTTGGTATTCAAACTTTGCGTGGACGCTTTATCTGACCCGAGGAACTTTCTATGTGATTTCCGGAGAATTTTGTTCCGGGACCCCGGAATCCCGAAAAACCGTGTATTATACACTTCAATTTCAGCCGTTCGGAAGGTCGTCGGACCACTGTTTCTTTTTCCCTGTTTTTCAATCACGCGTCCGAGCTCATTTCAGAATCAACATGTTCGATTTCGGGAATCATCTGTTCGATTTCAGCCTCAAATAACGAGCTTTAACACATTTTCACGATAATCAGAGTTTTTGCGAATCTTTGGTTTGTGGCACACCGACACCCCCAAATATCTTCCGTTGGTGCTCAAACTTTGTGTGGCCGCTTTATCTGACCCGAGAAACTTGCTATGTGATTTCCGGAGAATTTTGTTCCGGGACCCCGGAATCCCGAAAAACCGTGTATTATACACTTCAGTTTCAGCTGTTCGGAAGGTCGTACCGGACCCTTTTTTTTTCACTCTGTTTTTCAATCACGCGTCCGAGCTCATTTCAGGAATCAACCTGTTTGATTTCAGCCTCAAATAACGAGTTTTAACACATTTTTCACGATAATCCGAGTTTCGGCGAATGCTTGTTTGTGGCAAACCGGCACCCCCAAATGTCTTCCGTTGGTGCTCAAACTTTGCGTGGCCGCTTTATCTGACCCGAGGAACTTTCTATGTGATTTCCGGAGAATTTTGTTCCGGGCCGGAATCCCAGAAAAATCGTGTATTATACACTTCAATTTCAGCCGTTCGGAAGGTCGTGCAGGATCTGTTTCTTTTTCTCCCTGTTTTTCAATCACGTGTTCGAGTTCATTTCAGGAATCAACCTGTTCGATTTCAGCCTCAAATAACGAGCTTTAACACATTTTTCACGATAATCCGAGTTTAGGCGAATGATGGTTTGTAGCGCACCGGCACCCCCAAATGTCTTCCGTTGGTGCTCAAACTTTGCGTGGTCGCTTCATCTGACCCGAGGAACTTTCTATGTGATTTCCGGAGAATTTTGTTCCGAGACCCCGAAATCCCGGAAAACCGTGTATTATACACTTCAATTTTAGCCGTTCGGAAGGTCGTACCAGACCCTGTTTCTTTTTCTCCCTGTTTTTCAATCACGCGTCCGCGTTCATTCCAGGAATCAACCTGTTCGATTTCAGGAATCAACTGTTCGATTTCAGCCACAAATAACGAGCTTTAACACGTTTTCACGATAATCAGAGTTTTAGCGAATCTTTGGTTTGTAGCACACCGGCACTCCCAAATGTCTTCCGTTGGTATTCAAACATTGCGTGGACGCTTTATCTGACCCGAGGAACTGTCTATGTGATTTCCGGAGAATTTTGTTCCGGGACCCCGGAATCCCGAAAAACCGTGTATTACACTTCAATTTCAGCCGTTCAGAAGGTCGTACCGGACCCTGTTTCTTTTTCTCCCTGTTTTTCAATCACGCGTCCAAGCTCATTTCAGGAATTAACCTGTTCGATTTCAGAATCAACTTTGTTCGATTTCGGGAATCAACTTTGTTCGATTTCGACCTCAAATAACGAGCTTTAACACATTTTTCACGATAATCCAGGTTTCGGCGAATGCTGGTTTGTGGCACACCGGCACCCCAAATGTATTTCGTTGGTGCTCAAACTTTGCGTGGCCACTTTATCTGACCCGAGGAACTTTCTATGTGATTTCCGGGGAATTTTGTTCCGGGACCCCGGAATCTCGAAAAACCATGTATTATACACTTCAATTTCAGCCGTTCGGAAGGTCGTACCGGACCCTGTTTTTTTTCTCCCTGTTTTTCAATCACGCATCCGCTCATTTCGAGAATCAACTTTGTTCGATTTCACCACAAATAACGAGCTTTAACACATTTTTCACGATAATCCGAGTTTCGTCGAATGATGGTTTGTGGCACACCGGCACCCCCAAATATCTTCCGTTGGTGCTCAAAATTTGTGTGATCGCTTTATCTGACCCGAGGAACTTTCTATGTGATTTCCGAAGAATTTTGTTCCGGGACCCCGGAATCCCGAAAAACCGTGTATTATACATTTCAATTTCAGCCGTTCGGAAGGTCGTACCGGACCCTGTTTCTTTTTCTCCCTGTTTTTCAATCACGCGTCCGCGTTCATTTCAGGAATCAACCTGTTCGATTTCAGCCTAAATAACGAGCTTTAACACGTTTTTCACGATAATCCGAGTTTCGGCGAATGCTGGTTTGTGGCACACCGGCACCCCCAAATGTCTTCCGTTGGTATTCAAACTTCGCGTGGCCGCTTTATCTGACCCGAACAACTTTCTATGTGATTTCCGGAGAATTTTGTTCCGGGACCCCGGAATCCCGAAAAATCGTGTATTATACACTTCAATTTCAGCCGTTCGGAAGGTCGTACCGGACCCTGTTTCTTTTTCTCCTTGTTTTTCAATCACGTGTTCGAGTTCATTTCAGGAATTAACCTGTTCGATTTCAGCCTCAAATAACGAGCTTTAACACATTTTTCACGATAATCCGAGTTTAGGCGAATGATGGTTTGTGGCACACCGACACCCCCAAATGTCTTCCGTTGGTGCTCAAACTTTGTGTGGCCGCTTCATCTGACCCGAGGAACTTTCTATGTGATTTCCGGAGAATTTTGTTCCGAGACCCCGAAATCCCGGAAAACCGTGTATTATACACTTCAATTTCAGCCGTTCGGAAGGTCGTACCGGACCCTGTTTCTTTTTCTCCCTGTTTTTCAATCACGCGTCCGAGCTCATTTCAGGAATCAACATGTTCGATTTCAGGAATCATCCTGTTCGATTTCAGCCTCTAATAACGAGCTTTAACACATTTTTCACGATAATCCGAGTTTCGGCGAATGCTGGTTTGTAGCACACCGGCACCCCCAAATATCTTCCGTTGGTGCTCAAAATTTGCGTGATCGCTTTATCTGACCCGAGGAACTTTCTATGTGATTTCCGAAGAATTTTGTTCCGGGACCCCGGAATCCCGAAAAACCGTGTATTATACACTTCAATTTCAGCCGTTCGGAAGGTCGTACTGGACCCTGTTTTTTTTCTCCCTGTTTTTCAATCACGCGTCCGCGTTCATTTCAGAAATACACCTGTTCGATTTCAGCCACAAATAACGAGCTTTAACACGTTTTTCACGATAATCCGAGTTTCAGCGAATGTTGGTTTGTGGCACACCGGCACCCCCAAATGTCTTCCGTTGGTATTCAAACTTTGCGTGGACGCTTTATCTGACCCGAGGAACTTTCTATGTGATTTCCGGAGAATTTTGTTCCGGGACCGAATCCGAAAAAGCAGTGTATTATACACTTCAATTTCAGCCGTTCGGAAGGTCGTACCGGACCCTGTTTCTTTTTCTCCCTGTTTTTCAATCACGCGTCCAAGCTCATTTCAGGAATTAACCTGTTCGATTTCAGGAATCAACCTGTTCGATTTCAGGAATCAACCTGTTCGATTTCAGCCTCAAATAACGAGCTTTAACACATTTTTCACGATAATCCGAGTTTCGGCGAATGATGGGTTGTGGCACACCGGCACCCCCAAATGTATTTCGTTGGTGCTCAATCTTTGCGTGGCCACTTTATCTGACCCGAGGAACTTTCTATGTGATTTCCGGAGAATTTTGTTAGGGACCCCGAATCCCGAAAACCGTGTATTATACACTTCAATTTCGGCCGTTCGGAAGGTCGTGCCGGACCTGTTTCTTTTTCTCCTGTTTTTCAATCACGTGTTCGAGTTCATTTCAGGAATCAACTTTGTTTCGATTTCACCTCAAATAACGAGCTTTAACACATTTTTCACGATAATCAGAGTTTCGGCGAATGATGGTTTGTGGCGCACCGGCACCCCAAATGTCTTCCGTTGGTGCTCAAACTTTGCGTGGCCGCTTCATCGACCCGAGGAACTTTCTATGTGATTTCCGGAGAATTTTGTTCCGAGACCCCGAAATCCGGAAACCGTGTATTATACACTTCAATTTCGGGCGTTCGGAAGGTCGTGCAACCCACTGTTTCTTTTTCTCCCTGTTTTTCAATCACGCGTCCGAGCTCATTTCGGAATCAACATGTTCGATTTCAGGAATCATCTGTTCGATTTCACCTCTAATAACTAGCTTTAACACATTTTCACGATAATCAGGTTTCGGCGAATCTTTGGTTTGTAGCACACCGGCACCCCCAAATATCTTCCGTTGGTGCTCAAACTTTGCGTGACCGCTTTATCCGACACGAGGAACTTTCTATGTGATTTCCGGAGAATTTTGTTCGGGACCGGAATCCGAAAAAGTGTATTATACACTTCAATTTCGTAGTTCGGAAGGTAAATGGACCACTGTTTCTTTTTCTCCTGTTTTTCAATCACGCGTCCGCGTTCATTTCGAGAATCAACTTTGTTCGATTTCACCACAAATAACGAGCTTTAACACGTTTTCACGATAATCAGGGTTTCGTGAATCTTTGGTTTGTGGCACACCGGCACCCCCAAATATCTTCCGTTGGTATTCAAACTTTGCGTGGACGCTTTATCTGACCCGAGGAACTTTCTATGTGATTTCCGGAGAATTTTGTTCCGAGACCCCGAAATCCCGGAAAACCGTGTATTATACACTTCAGTTTCAGCTGTTCGGAAGGTCGTATCAGACCCTGTTTTTTTTCACTCTCTTTTTCAATCACGCGTCCGAGCTCATTTCAGGAATCAACCTGTTTGATTTCAGCCTCAAATAACGAGCTTTAACACATTTTTCACGATAATCTGAGTTTCGGCGAATGACGGTTTATGGCACACCGGCACCCCCAAATGTACTCCGTTGGTGCTCAAACTTTGCGTGGCCACTTTATCTGACCCGAGGAACTTTCTATGTGATTTCCGGGAATTTTGTTCAGGACCACGGAATCCCGAAAAACCGTGTATTATACATTTCAATTTCGTAGTTCGGAAGGTCGTCTGGGACCTGTTTCTTTTTCTCCCTGTTTTTCAATCACGTGTTCGAGTTCATTTCAGGAATCAACCTGTTCGATTTCAGCCTCAAATAACGAGCTTTAACACATTGTTCACGATAATCCGTGTTTCGGCGAATGATGGTTTGTGGCACACCGGCACCCTTAAATGTCTTCCGTTGGTGCTCAAACTTTGCGTGGCCGCTTTATCTGACCCGAGGAACTTTCTATGTGATTTCCGGAGAATTTTGGTTCCGAGACCCGGAATCCCGCAAAAGCGTGAATTATCTGACTTCAATTTCGGCCGTTCGGAAGGTCGTCTGCAGGACCACTGTTTTTTTTCTCCTTGTTTTTCAATCACGCGTCCAAGCTCATTTCAGGAATCAACATGTTCGATTTCAGGAATCATCCTGTTCGATTTAAGCCTCTAATAACGAGATTTAACACATTTTCACGATAATCAGGAGTTTCGGCGAATCTTTGGTTTGTACACTGGCACCCCCAAATGTCTTCCGTTGGTGCTCAAACTTTGCGTGGCGCTTTATCTGACCCGAGGAACTTTCTATGTGATTTCCGGAGAATTTTGTTCCGGGACCCCGAATCCCGAAGAACCGTGTATTATACACTTGATTTGTTGTTCGGAAGGTCGTCCGGACCACCATTTTTTTTCTCTCTGTTTTTCAATCACGCGTCCGAGAGCTTATTTGAAATCAACTTTGTTTGATTTCGACCTCAAATAACGAGGTTTAACACATTTTTCACTATAATCCGAGTTTCGGCGAATGACGGTTTATGGCACACCGGCACCCCCAAATTTCAGGAATCAACCTGTTCGATTTCAGGAATCAACCTGTTCGATTTCAGCCACAAATAACGAGCTTTAACACGTTTTCACGATAATCAGGAGTTTCGACAAATCTTTGGTTTGTGGCACACCGACACCCCAAATGTCTTCCGTTGGTATTCAAACTTTGCGTGGACGCTTTATCGACCCGAGGAACTTTCTATGTGATTTCAGGAGAATTTTGTTCGGGACCCACAATCCCGAAAAACCGTGTATTATACACTTCAATTTTTCGTAGTTCGGAAGGTCGTGCAGGACAACTTTGTTTCTTTTTCTCCTGTTTTTCAATCACGCGTCCAAGCTCATTTCGAGAAATTAACTTTGTTCGATTTCGGGAATCAACTGTTCGATTTCAGGAATCAACCTGTTCGATTTCAGGAATCAACCTGTTCGATTTCAGCCTCAAATAACGAGCTTTAACACATTTTTCACGATAATCCGAGTTTCGGCGAATGATGGTTTGTGGAACACCGGCACCCCCAAATGTATTTCGTTGGTGCTCAAACTTTGTGTGGCCACTTTATCTGACCCGAGGAACTTTCTATGTGATTTCCGGGGAATTTTGTTCCGGGATCCCGGAATCTCGAAAAACCGTGTATTATACACTTCAATTTCAGTCGTTCGGAAGGTCGTACCGGACCCTGTTTCTTTTTCTCCCTGTTTTTCAATCACGTGTTCGAGTTCATTTCAGGAATCAACCTGTTCGATTTCAGCCTCAAATAACGAGCTTTAACACATTTTTCACGATAATCCGAGTTTCGGCGAATGATGGTTTGTGGCGCACCGGCACCCCCAAATGTCTTCCGTTGGTGCTCAAACTTTGCGTGGCCGCTTCATCTGACCCGAGGAACTTTCTATGTGATTTCCGGAGAATTTTGTTCCGAGACCCCGAAATCCCGGAAAACCGTGTATTATACACTTCAATTTCAGCCGTTCGGAAGGTCGTACCGGACCCTGTTTCTTTTTCTCCCTGTTTTTCAATCACGCGTCCGAGCTCATTTCAGGAATCAACATGTTCGATTTCAGGAATCATCCTGTTCGATTTCAGCCTCTAATAACGAGCTTTAACACATTTTTCACGATAATCCGAGTTTCTGCGAATGCTGGTTTGTGGCACACCGACACCCCCAAATATCTTCCGTTGGTGCTCAAACTTTGTGTGGCCGCTTTATCTGACCCGAGAAACTTGCTATGTGATTTCCGGAGAATTTTGTTCCGGGACCCCGGAATCCCGAAAAACCGTGTATTATACACTTCAGTTTCAGCTGTTCGGAAGGTCGTACCGGACCCTTTTTTTTCACTCTGTTTTTCAATCACGCGTCCGAGCTCATTTCAGGAATCAACCTGTTTGATTTCAGCCTCAAATAACGAGTTTTAACACATTTTTCACGATAATCCGAGTTTCGGCGAATGCTTGTTTGTGGCAAACCGGCACCCCCAAATGTCTTCCGTTGGTGCTCAAACTTTGCGTGGCCGCTTTATCTGACCCGAGCAACTTTCTATGTGATTTCCGGAGAATTTTGTTCCGGAGCCCCGGAATCCCGAAAAATCGTGTATTATACACTTCAATTTCAACCGTTCGGAAGGTCGTACCGGATCCTGTTTCTTTTTCTCCCTGTTTTTCAATCACTTGTTCGAGTTCATTTCAGGAATCAACCTGTTCGATTTCAGCCTCAAATAACGAGCTTTAACACATTTTTCACGATAATCCGAGTTTAGGCGAATGATGGTTTGTAGCGCACCGGCACCCCCAAATGTCTTCCGTTGGTGCTCAAACTTTGCGTGGTCGCTTCATCGACCCGGAACTTTCTATGTGATTTCCGAAGAATTTTGTTCCGAGACCCCGAAATCACGGAAAACCGTGTATTATACACTTCAATTTTAGCCGTTCGGAAGGTCGTACCAGACCCTGTTTCTTTTTCTCCCTGTTTTTCAATCACGCGTCCGCGTTCATTTTAGGAATCAACTTTGTTCGATTTCGGAATCAACTTTGTTCGATTTCGACCACAAATAAAGAGCTTTAACACGTTTTCACGATAATCAGGGTTTCGGAATCTTTGGTTTGTATGCACACCGGCACTCCCAAATGTCTTCCGTTGGTATTCAAACTTTGCGTGGACGCTTTATCTGACCCGAGGAACTTTCTATGTGATTTCCGGAGAATTTTGTTCCGGGACCCCGGAATCCCGAAAAACCGTGTATTATACACTTCAATTTCAGCCGTTCGGAAGGTCGTCTGCCGGACCACTGTTTCTTTTTCTCCTGTTTTTCAATCACGCGTCCGAGCTCATTTCAGGAATCAACATGTTCGATTTCGGGAATCATCTGTTCGATTTCGACCTCTAATAACGAGCTTTAACACATTTTCACGATAATCAGGTTTTTGCGAATCTTTGGTTTGTGCACACCACCCCCCCCAAATATCTTCCGTTGGTGCTCAAACTTTGTGTGGCCGCTTTATCTGACCCGAGAAACTTGCTATGTGATTTCCGGAGAATTTTGTTCCGGGACCCCGGAATCCCGAAAAACCGTGTATTATACACTTCAGTTTCAGCTGTTCGGAAGGTCGTACCGGACCCTTTTTTTTCACTCTGTTTTTCAATCACGCGTCCGAGCTCATTTCAGGAATCAACCTGTTTGATTTCAGCCTCAAATAACGAGTTTTAACACATTTTTCACGATAATCCGAGTTTCGGCGAATGCTTGTTTGTGGCAAACCGGCACCCCCAAATGTCTTCCGTTGGTGCTCAAACATTGCGTGGCCGCTTTATCTGACCCGAGCAACTTTCTATGTGATTTCCGGAGAATTTTGTTCCGGAGCCCCGGAATCCCGAAAAATCGTGTATTATACACTTCAATTTCAGCCGTTCGGAAGGTCGTACCGGATCCTGTTTCTTTTTCTCCCTGTTTTTCAATCACGTGTTCGAGTTCATTTCAGGAATCAACCTGTTCGATTTCAGCCTCAAATAACGAGCTTTAACACATTTTTCACGATAATCCGAGTTTAGGCGAATGATGGTTTGTAGCGCACCGGCACCCCCAAATGTCTTCCGTTGGTGCTCAAACTTTGCGTGGTCGCTTCATCTGACCCGAGGAACTTTCTATGTGATTTCCGGAGAATTTTGTTCCGAGACCCCGAAATCCCGGAAAACCGTGTATTATACACTTCAATTTTAGCCGTTCGGAAGGTCGTACCAGACCCTGTTTCTTTTTCTCCCTGTTTTTCAATCACGCGTCCGCGTTCATTCCAGGAATCAACCTGTTCGATTTCGGGAATCAACTTTATTCGATTTCGACCACAAATAACGAGCTTTAACACGTTTTCACGATAATCAGAGTTTTAGCGAATCTTTGGTTTGTGGCACACCGGCACTCCCAAATGTCTTCCGTTGGTATTCAAACATTGCGTGGGCGCTTTATCGACCCGGAACTGTCTATGTGATTTCCGGAGAATTTTGTTCGGGACCGGAATCCGAAAAACCGTGTATTACACTTCAATTTGACCGTTCGGAAGGTCGTCTCGGACCACTGTTTCTTTTTCTTCCTGTTTTTCAATCACGCGTCCAAGCTCATTTCAGGAATTAACTGTTCGATTTCGGGAATCAACTTTGTTCGATTTCGGGAATCAACTTTGTTCGATTCGACCTCAAATAACGAGCTTTAACACATTTTTCACGATAATCCGAGTTTCGGCGAATGATGGTTTGTGGCACACCGGCACCCCCAAATGTATTTCGTTGGTGCTCAAACTTTGCGTGGCCACTTTATCTGACCCGAGGAACTTTCTATGTGATTTCCGGGGAATTTTGTTCCGGGACCCCGGAATCTCGAAAAACCATGTATTATACACTTCAATTTCAGCCGTTCGGAAGGTCGTACCGGACCACTTTTTCACCTGTTTTTCAATCACGCATCCGCTCATTTCAGAATCAACTTTGTTCGATTTCACCACAAATAACGAGCTTTAACACATTTTTCACGATAATCCGAGTTTCGTCGAATGATGGTTTGTGGCACACCGGCACCCCCAAATATCTTCCGTTGGTGCTCAAAATTTGTGTGATCGCTTTATCTGACCCGAGGAACTTTCTATGTGATTTCCGAAGAATTTTGTTCCGGGACCCCGGAATCCCGAAAAACCGTGTATTATACATTTCAATTTCAGCCGTTCGGAAGGTCGTAAATGGGACCACTGTTTCTTTTTCTCCCTGTTTTTTTCAATCACGCGTCCGCGTTCATTTGAGAATCAACTTTGTTCGATTTCGGCCTAAATAACGAGCTTTAACACGTTTTTCACGATAATCCGAGTTTCGGCGAATGCTGGTTTGTGGCACACCGGCACCCCCAAATGTCTTCCGTTGGTATTCAAACTTCGCGTGGCCGCTTTATCTGACCCGAACAACTTTCTATGTGATTTAGAATTTTGTTCGGGACCCGGAATCCCGAAAAATCGTGTATTATACACTTCAATTTCAGCCGTTCGGAAGGTCGTACCGGACCCTGTTTCTTTTTCTCCTTGTTTTTCAATCACGTGTTCGAGTTCATTTCAGGAATTAACCTGTTCGATTTCAGCCTCAAATAACGAGCTTTAACACATTTTTCACGATAATCCGAGTTTAGGCGAATGATGGTTTGTGGCACACCGACACCCCCAAATGTCTTCCGTTGGTGCTCAAACTTTGTGTGGCCGCTTCATCGACCCGAGGAACTTTCTATGTGATTTCCGGAGAATTTTGTTCCGAGACCCGAAATCCGGGAAAACCGTGTATTATACACTTCAATTTCGGCCGTTCGGAAGGTCGTCTGGGACCACTGTTTCTTTTTCTCCTGTTTTTCAATCACGCGTCCGAGCTCATTTCAGGAATCAACATGTTCGATTTCGGAATCATCTGTTCGATTTCAGCCTCTAATAACGAGCTTTAACACATTTTCACGATAATCAGGGTTTCGAATCTTTGGTTTGTAGCACACCGGCACCCCCAAATATCTTCCGTTGGTGCTCAAAATTTGCGTGATCGCTTTATCTGACCCGAGGAACTTTCTATGTGATTTCCGAAGAATTTTGTTCCGGGACCGGAATCCGGCCGTGTATTATACACTTCAATTTCAGCCGTTCGGAAGGTCGTACTGGACCCTGTTTCTTTTTCTCCCTGTTTTTCAATCACGCGTCCGCGTTCATTTCAGAAATACACCTGTTCGATTTCAGCCACAAATAACGAGCTTTAACACGTTTTTCACGATAATCCGAGTTTCAGCGAATGTTGGTTTGTGGCACACCGGCACCCCCAAATGTCTTCCGTTGGTATTCAAACTTTGCGTGGACGCTTTATCTGACCCGAGGAACTTTCTATGTGATTTCCGGAGAATTTTGTTCCGGGACCCCGGAATCCCGAAAAACCGTGTATTATACACTTCAATTTGTAGTTCGGAAGGTCGTCTGGACCTGTTTCTTTTTCTCCTGTTTTTCAATCACGCGTCCAAGCTCATTTCGGAATTAACCTGTTCGATTTCGGGAATCAACTTTGTTCGATTTCGGGAATCAACTTTGTTCGATTCGACCTCAATAACGAGCTTTAACACATTTTTCACGATAATCCGAGTTTCGGCGAATGATGGGTTGTGGCACACCGGCACCCCCAAATGTATTTCGTTGGTGCTCAATCTTTGCGTGGCCACTTTATCTGACCCGAGGAACTTTCTATGTGATTTCCGGAGAATTTTGTTCCGGGACCCCGGAATCCCGAAAAACCGTGTATTATACACTTCAATTTCAGCCGTTCGGAAGGTCGTACCGGACCCTGTTTCTTTTTCTCCCTGTTTTTCAATCACGTGTTCGAGTTCATTTCAGGAATCAACCTGTTCGATTTCAGCCTCAAATAACGAGCTTTAACACATTTTTCACGATAATCCGAGTTTCGGCGAATGATGGTTTGTGGCGCACCGGCACCCCCAAATGTCTTCCGTTGGTGCTCAAACTTTGCGTGGCCGCTTCATCTGACCCGAGGAACTTTCTATGTGATTTCCGGAGAATTTTGTTCCGAGACCCGAAATCCGGAAACCGTGTATTATACACTTCAATTTCGGGCGTTCGGAAGGTCGTGCAGAACCACTGTTTCTTTTCTCCTGTTTTTCAATCACGCGTCCGAGCTCATTTCGGGAATCAACATGTTCGATTTCAGGAATCATCTGTTCGATTTCACCTCTAATAACTAGCTTTAACACATTTTTCACGATAATCCGAGTTTCGGCGAATGCTGGTTTGTAGCACACCGGCACCCCCAAATATCTTCCGTTGGTGCTCAAACTTTGCGTGACCGCTTTATCTGACACGAGGAACTTTCTATGTGATTTCCGGAGAATTTTGTTCCGGGACCCCGGAATCCCGAAAAACCGTGTATTATACACTTCAATTTCAGCCGTTCGGAAGGTCGTCTGGGACCACTGTTTCTTTTTCTCCTGTTTTTCAATCACGCGCGTCGCGTTCATTTCGAGAATCAACTTTGTTCGATTTCACCACAAATAACGAGCTTTAACACGTTTTCACGATAATCAGGAGTTTCGGCGAATCTTTGGTTTGTGGCTTCACCGCACCCCAAATATCTTCCGTTGGTATTCAAACTTTGCGTGGACGCTTTATCTGACCCGAGGAACTTTCTATGTGATTTCCGGAGAATTTTGTTCCGAGACCCCGAAATCCCGGAAAACCGTGTATTATACACTTCAGTTTCAGCTGTTCGGAAGGTCGTATCAGACCCTGTTTTTTTTCACTCTCTTTTTCAATCACGCGTCCGAGCTCATTTCAGGAATCAACCTGTTTGATTTCAGCCTCAAATAACGAGCTTTAACACATTTTTCACGATAATCTGAGTTTCGGCGAATGACGGTTTATGGCACACCGGCACCCCCAAATGTACTCCGTTGGTGCTCAAACTTTGCGTGGCCACTTTATCTGACCCGAGGAACTTTCTATGTGATTTCCGGGGAATTTTGTTCCGGGACCCTGGAATCCCGAAAAACCGTGTATTATACATTTCAATTTCAGCCGTTCGGAAGGTCGTACCGGACCCTGTTTCTTTTTCTCCCTGTTTTTCAATCACGTGTTCGAGTTCATTTCAGGAATCAACCTGTTCGATTTCAGCCTCAAATAACGAGCTTTAACACATTGTTCACGATAATCCGTGTTTCGGCGAATGATGGTTTGTGGCACACCGGCACCCTTAAATGTCTTCCGTTGGTGCTCAAACTTTGCGTGGCCGCTTTATCTGACCCGAGGAACTTTCTATGTGATTTCCGGAGAATTTTGGTTCCGAGACCCCGGAATCCCGCAAAACCGTGAATTATACAACTTCAATTTCAGCCGTTCGGAAGGTCGTACCGGACCCTGTTTTTTTTTCTCCTTGTTTTTCAATCACGCGTCCAAGCTCATTTCAGGAATCAACATGTTCGATTTCAGGAATCATCCTGTTCGATTTAAGCCTCTAATAACGAGATTTAACACATTTTTCACGATAATCCGAGTTTCGGCGAATGCTGGTTTGTGGCACACCGGCACCCCCAAATATCTTCCGTTGGTGCTCAAACTTTGCGTGGCCGCTTTATCTGACCCGAGGAACTTTCTATGTGATTTCCGGAGAATTTTGTTCCGGGACCCGGAATCCAGAAGAACCGTGTATTATACACTTGATTTAATTTGTTCGGAAGGTCGTCTGGACCACTTTTTTTCTCTCTCTTTTTTCAATCACGCGTCCGAGAGCTTATTTCGGGAATCAACTGTTTGATTTCACCTCAAATAACGAGGTTTAACACATTTTCACTATAATCAGAGTTTCGGCGAATGACGGTTTATGGCACACCGGCACCCCCAAATGTATTCCGTTGGTGCTCAATGTAACACCCCGTAATTTCGGACCATTATTATATTGCGGAAGTAATTTATTAATCAAGTAAAATTTGATATTAATGTTTTTGATATAATAATAATTCAAAGAAATATAATTCTATTATATTTTGAAGTAAAGTATTTATTTTGATAGTTTCGAAATGTTTAAAAATAGTTTAAACCGTGTAAAAACTTTTTATTTCGAAATAGGGGCATATCGGGAAAAATGACAACTCTTTTGAAAATTGGGCAAACGATTTTGGAAATGGGTCATATGAGTACTCAATCTTCTTGTAATCTCGTGTTTAAGAACTTTGGTCTTGTCGGAATTTGCATTTGACAAACGGTTCTAATTATTGTCGAAACGAGCCAAAACCGACTCATGAAATTCCGCCACATCCCGCTCCTTTCCTCTCCTTTCCACGGCACCCTCCTCTTCCTCCTTCCCATTTCTTCCTAAAACTTCTTTTGTTCTTCTTTTGGTGCTCTTGACCGAATTCCTCAAAAAAAAAAAAAAATAATAATCTTACAATCGTATTTTCATCATAATTTCTTCGTTTCTAGTCCGATTTTCGCAAAATTTATATTTTCGGAATCCTCTCTTCAAGATCTACATCCTAGTATGTTTTAATTTCAGTTTTAATTATGTCGATTTTGGCTGATTTTGGGCATAATTTCGGTTTTTGTACTTATAATTGTGTTTTTATTGTTTGTTTAGGTGAAGATTTGGAAGATGAGTTTGGAGACTCATATATAGTTCAAGATAGTGGCTAGTTGTATATTAGGGTTTGGTGTTCAAGGTGCTAGTTGCTCATTTTGTTGTTAAAGGTAACATATTTCGAGTTACTCGACGAATTAATGTCACATTCTTTGCTTTTTGTGTGATTTTGTGCATGTTATTTGAGTGGTTTACTTCATATGATAAAATGGGTTAAATTCATGTCTAATTCATGTCTTTTGTATGTTTAAGTTCACATATTAGTATGGGAATGAATTGGGAATGACTAATTGATGCTTCAGACGATGTTAAACTGAACAAAAATGGAGAAATGGAGGGTTTGGGGTGGCGGCCCACTAGCCCAGCAGGCCCGGCAGGCCCAGGCAGGCCCAGGGCTGCCTTGGGGTTGGCCCGGGTCGGCCCGTTGCTTGTTTCGCGGTTTATCATGCGTTGTTCATCGTTTCGGGTTTATTAATGTTATATTTAGTATAAGTAACATATGGGTAATCTTTTGAAATGAATCATGTTGGTAATAAATATAATGTTGATGGTAAAATTATGTTTATATTAGTAGTTGCATATGTTAGGATAGGTTATGATATGAAATTGTAATGAATAGGCTTAAAATGAATTTTATAGCGATAATTGCAATGTTTTGGTGATTAAGTTTGGCCGAGCCTTGGTCCCTTTGGTGATTCGATGTCGATCAAACTGTGTGATTAATCGACCGATTTAACCCGTGCATCTGTCGGGGATAAGGGTTACGGGTAAAAATTCGGTTGGATGAATTATTGTGAAAAATGGGTAATTGGCCTTATTCTTGTTTTAGGCCATTAACTATGTTTTTATTTCATATATATTGTTGGTTGATTTGAATGGGTTCTTATGTTGTAGAAACGGCCTTAGATTCCCCGAAACCTTTAATATTGTTAATATTCTTTGGAAATGGAATTGGTATTGAATACTTCTTGCAGGTTGTTGTGTTTGTCATAGATAGGCCTTTATAGTCTTTGACGAGTATATGTTCACTGCTTAATAGCCTTTGTGTTCCTGACTTGGTGGGATTATATCCAAGTTGGGGCATGACCTCGTTACTTATTTTGATAGTAAGTGGTCAGCTTAAGTACTAACCAACCCTTTGCTGGACTCCTTAGGGTACTCACTTTGTTTTAGAAAAATTGTGGGTCTTGGGTGCGGTGGTATGTATCTGCATGTCTAGGTCTGCGCAGATTTTAGGCTAGGGTTGTGTTGTGTCTTGGCCATGTTTTGATAGAACCTCTGAGCCATGATACCGGTTCGATTACCTTCCCTACCTCGTGGTATAGACTCGATTCTGAGTGACTATTGACCGTACTAAGAACTCATGCCTGTCTTTGATATATTGTCCTTTCTTGTATGGTGATTTTATGAATTGTAATAGGTGAGATGCAAGCCGGTTACAATTGATAAAGTTTGGATTACTGCTTGTTATATGTTTCACATGATAGTTTAATTTGGTCAGTTTAGAGTTCACTTGTTAGAATATTTGATATCTAGATTATTTGTGATGTGGTTTACATGTTACGTTACATGTTACATTAAATATGACATTTCGTGGCTGGGAGGACTCGAAGTTACTCCCCACTGAATTGTGGCTTTCGTGTTTGTATAAAATGCGATTGACAGGTTGATGATGATTAGATGGGGTCACGAGGCAGGCTAGTGAGCAAAGGAACCTTGGACTTAGTTGGGCTATTTTGTAGTAAACCTTTAAACATTTGGTTGTGTTTATATTTTGAAGGGACATATGTCTCCCTCTCTTATTTTGGTTTGTATCACTTTATTCTTGCGACTTTAGCATGTTATGTAAATTAGGGTGTTAGTATTTGCAGGTTTTGGCACTCTTAATTTGGGAGTGTTTATGGTTGGTTTAGAAAAGTTTTTAAAATTACAGGTTTTATCTGGTTGAACCAATTACAAACATATCCTGTCAGTTTTTCCGTAAAATTTTACGTGTTTATTTTACGCTAAAAATGAGGGTGTCACACTCAAACTTTGCGTGGCCACATTATCTGACCCGAGGAACTTTCTATGTGATTTCCGGGGAATTTTGTTCCGGGACCCCGGAATCCCGAAAAACCGTGTATTATACACTTTAATTTCAGCCGTTCGGAAGGTCGTACCTGACCCTGTTTCTTTTTCTCCCTGTTTTTCAATCACGTGTTCGAGTTCATTTCAGGAATCAACCTGTTCGATTTCAGCCTCAAATAACGAGCTTTAACACATTGTTCACGATAATCCGAGTTTCGGCGAATGATGGTTTGTGGCACACCGGCACCCTCAAATGTCTTCCGTTGGTGCTCAAACTTTGCGTGGTCGCTTTATCTGACCCGAGGAACTTTCTATGTGATTTCCGGAGAATTTTGGTTCCGGGACCCCGGAATCCCGAAAAACCGTGAATTATACACTTCAATTTCAGCCGTTCGGAAGGTCGTACCGGACCCTGTTTCTTTTTCTCCCTGGTTTTCAATCATGCGTCCGAGCTCATTTCAGGAATCAACATGTTCGATTTCAGCCTCTAATAACGAGATTTAACACATTTTTCACGATAATCCGAGTTTCGGCGAATGCTTTGGTTTGTGGCACACCGGCACCCCCAAATATCTTCCGTTGGTGCTCAAACTTTGCGTGGCCGCTTTATCTGACTCGAGGAACTTTCTATGTGATTTCCGGAGAATTTTGTTCCGGGACCCCGGAATCCCGAAAAACCGTGTATTATACACTTCATTTCATTAGTTCGGAAGGTCGTCTGGGACCACTGTTTCTTTTTCTCCCTGTTTTTCAATCACGCAATCGAGTACATTTCAGGAATCAACCTTGTTCGATTTCGGAATCAACTTTGTTCGATTTCGGCCTCAAATAACGAGCTTTAACACATTTTCACGATAATCAGAGTTTGGAAATGATGGTTTGTGGCGCACCGGCACCCCCAAATGTCTTCCGTTGGTGCTCAAACTTTGCGTGGCCGCTTCATCTGACCCGAGGAATTTTCTATGTGATTTCCGGAGAATTTTGTTCCGAGACCTTGAAATCCCGGAAAACCGTGTATTTATACACTTCAATTTCAGCCGTTCGGAAGGTCGTACCGGACCCTGTTTCTTTTTCTCCCTGTTTTTCAATCACGTGTCCGAGCTCATTTCAGGAATCAACATGTTCGATTTCAGGAATCATCCTGTTCGATTTCAGCCTCTAATATCGAGCTTTAACACATTTTTCACGATAATCCGAGTTTCGGCGAATGCTGGTTTGTGGCACACCGGCACCCCCAAATATCTTCCGTTGCTGCTCAAACTTTGCGTGGCCGCTTTATCTGACCCGAGGAACGTGCTATGTGATTTCCGGAGAATTATGTTCCGGGACCCCGGAATCCCGAAAAACCGTGTATTATACACTTGATTTAATGTTCGGAAAGTCGTAGGACCACTTTTTTTTTTTTTTCACTTTGTTTTTCAATCACGCGTTCGAGCTCATTTCAGGAATCAACCTGTTTGATTTCAGCCTCAAATAACGAGCTTTAACACATTTTTCACGATAATCCGACTTTTGGCGAATGACGGTTTATGGCACACCGGCACCCCCAAATGTATTCCGTTGGTGCTCAAACTTTGCGTGGCCACTTTATCTGACCCGAGGAACTTTCTATGTGATTTCCGGGGAATTTTGTTCCGGGACCCCGGAATCCCGAAAAACCGTGTATTATACACTTCAATTTCAGCCGTTCGGAAGGTCGTACCAGACCCTGTTTCTTTTTCTCCCTGTTTTTCAATCACGTGTTCGAGTTCATTTCAGGAATCAACCTGTTCGATTTCAGCCTCAAATAACGAGCTTTAACACATTGTTCACGATAATCCGAGTTTCGGCGAATGATGGTTTGTGGCACACCGGCACCCTCAAATGTCTTCCGTTGGTGCTCAAACTTTGCGTGGCCGCTTTATCTGACCCGAGGAACTTTCTATGTGATTTCAGGAGAATTTTGTTCCGGGACCCCGGAATCCCGAAAAACCGTGTACTATACACTTCAATTTCAGCCGTTCGGAAGGTCGTACCGAACCCTGTTTCTTTTTCTCCCTGTTTTTCAATCACGCGTCCGAGCTCATTTCAGGAATCAACATGTTCGATTTCAGGAATCATCCTGTTCGGCCTCTAATAACGAGATTTAATACATTTTTCACGATAATCAGGGTTTCGGCGAATCTTTGGATTGTGGCACACAGCACCCCAAATATCTTCCGTTGGTGCTCAAACTTTGCGTGGCCGCTTTATCGACCCGAGGAACTTTCTATGTGATTTCGGGAGAAATTTGTTCCGGGACCCCGATCCCGAAAAAGCGTGTATTATACACTTCAATTTCGACCGTTCGGAAGGTCGTCTGGGACCTGTTTCTTTTTCTCCCTGTTTTTCAATCACGCGTCCGCGTTCATTTCAGGAATCAACCTGTTCGATTTCAGCCACAAATAACGAGCTTTAACACATTTTTCATGATAATCCGAGTTTCGGCGAATGACGGTTTGTGGCACGACGGCACCCCCAAATGTATTCCGTTGGTACTCAAACTTTGCGTGGCCATTTTATCTGACCCGAGGAACTTTCTATGTGATTTACGGGGAATTTGGTTCCGGAACCCCGGAATCCCGAAAAACCGTGTATTATACACATCAATTTCAGCCGTTCGGAAGGTCGTACCGGACCCTGTTTCTTTTTCTCCCTGTTTTTCAATCACGCGTCCGAGCTCATTTCGGGAATCAACTGTTCAATTTCGGAATCAACTTTGTTCGATTCGACCTCAAATAACGAGCTTTAACACATTTTTCACGATAAACCGAGTTTCGGCGAATGCTGGTTTGTGGCACACCGGCACCCCCAAATGTCTTCCGTTGGTGCTCAAACCTTGCGTGGCCGCTTTATCTGACCTAAGGAACTTTCTATGTGATTTCCGGAGAATTTTGGTTCCGGGACCCCGGAATCCCGAAAAACCGTGTATTATACACTTCAATTTCAACCGTTCGAGAGGTCGTACCGGACCCTGATTCTTTTTCTCCCTGTTTTTCAATCACGCGTCCGAGCTCATTTCAGGAATCAACTTGTTCAATTTCAGGAATCAACCTGTTCGATTCAGCCTCAAATAACGAGCTTTAACACATTTTTCACGATAATACGAGTTTCGGCGAATGCTGGTTTGTGGCACACCGGCACCCCCAAATGTCTTCCGTTGGTGCTCAAACCTTGCGTGGCCGCATTATCTGACCCGAAGAACTTTTTATGTGATTTCCAGAGAATTTTGTTCCGGAATCCCAAAAACCGTGTATTATACACTTCAATTTCAAATAGTTCGGAAGGTCGTCTGGGACTCTGTTTCTTTTTCTCCCCGTTTTTAAATCACGCGTCTAAGCTCATTTCGAGGAATCTACCATTCGATTTCACCTCAAATAACGAGCTTTAACACATTTTTCACGATAATCCGAGTTTCGGCCAATGCTGGTTTGTGGCACACCGGCACCCCCAAATTTATTTCGTTGGTGCTCAAACTTTCCGTGGCCGCTTTATCTGACCCGAGGAATTTTTTATTTGATTTCCGGAGAATTTTGTTCCGAGACCCCGGAATCCCGAAAAACCGTGAAAAATACACTTCAATTTCAGCCGTTCGGAAGGTCGTACCGGACCCTGATTCTTTTTCTCCCTGTTTTTCAATTACGCGTCCGAGCTCATTTCAGGAATTGACTGTTCAATTTCGAGAATCAACCCGTTCGATTGACCTCAAATAACGAGCTTTAACACATTTTCACGATAATCAGGTTTCGGCGAATCTTTGGTTTGTGGCACACCGGCACCCCCAAATGTCTTCCGTTGGTGCTCAAACCTTGCGTGGCGCTTTATCGACCCGAGGAACTTTCTATGTAATTTTCGGAGAATTTTGGTTCCGGGACCCCGGAATCCCGAAAAACCGTGTATTGTACACTTCAATTTCAGCCGTTCGGAAGGTCGTACCGGACCCTGTTTCTTTTTCTCCCTGTTTTTTAATCACGCGTCTAAGCTCATTTCAGGAATCAACCTGTTCTATTTCAGCCTCAAATAACGAGCTTTAACACATTTTTCACGATAATCCGAGTTTCGGCGAATGATGGTTTGTGGCACACCGGCACCCCCAAATGTCTTCCGTTGGTGCTCAAACTTTGCGTGGCCACTTTATCTAACCCGAGGAACTTTCTATGTGATTTCCGTGGAATTTTGTTCCGGGACACCGAAATCCCGAAAAACCGTGTATTATACACTTCAATTTCGCCGTTCGGAAGGTCGTCTGGACCACTGTTTCTTTTTCTCCTGTTTTTTTCAATCACGCGTCCGAGCTCATTTCGAGAATTGACTGTTCGATTTCAGGAATCAACTTTGTTCGATTTCGGGAATCAACTTTTTCGATTTCGAGTCAACTTTGTTCGAGTTCGACCTCAAATAACGAGCTTTAACATATTTTTCACGATAATCCGAGTTTCGG
Source organism: Silene latifolia (assembly GCF_048544455.1). NCBI lineage: Eukaryota > Viridiplantae > Streptophyta > Magnoliopsida > Caryophyllales > Caryophyllaceae > Silene > Silene latifolia. The sequence continues at coordinate 12,046 of NW_027413227.1, read as the reverse complement.
CGAATTTTGGTTTGTGGCACACCGGCACCCCCAAATGTCTTCCGTTGGTGCTCAAACTTTGCGTGGCGTTTTATCGACACGAGGAAATTTCTATGTGATTTTTGGAGAATTTTGTTTCGGGACCGGTTCCCAGAAAAACCGTGTATTATACACTTCAATTTCGTAGTTCGGAAGGTCGTGCGGACCACCGTAGCTTTTTCTCCTGTTTTTCAATCACGCGTCCACGTTTATTTCGAAAATCAACTGTTCGATTTCGGGAATCAACTTTGTTCGATTTCGACCACAAATAACGAGCTTTAACACATTTTTCACGATAATCAGAGTTTCGGCGAATGATGGTTTGTGGCACACCGGCACCCCAAATGTATTCCGTTGGTGCTCAAACTTTGCGTGGCGGTTTATCTGACCCGAGGAACTTTCTATGTGATTTCCGGGGAATTTTGGTTCGGGACCGGAATCCCGAAAACCGTGTATTATACACTTGATTTCGACCGTTCGGAAGGTCGTCTGGACCACGATTCTTTTTCTCCTGTTTTTTCAATCACGCGTCCGAGCTCATTTCGAGAATCAACTTTGTTCAATTTTAGGAATCAACTTGTTCGATTGACCTCAAATAACGAGCTTTAACACATTTTCACGATAATCAGGAGTTTCGGCGAATCTTTGGTTTGTGGCACACCGGCACCCCCAAATGTCTTCCGTTGGTGCTCAAACCTTGAGTGGCCGCTTTATCTGACCCGAAGAACTTTTTATGTGATTTCCGGAGAATTTTGTTCCGGGACCCCGGAATCCCGAAAAACCGTGTATTATACACTTCAATTTCAGCCGTTCGGAAGGTCGTACCGGACTCTGTTTCTTTTTCTCCCTGTTTTTAAATCACGCGTCTAAGCTCATTTCAGGAATCTACCTGTTCGATTTCAGCCTCAAATAACGAGCTTTAACACATTTTTCACGATAATCCGAGTTTCGGCCAATGCTGGTTTGTGGCACACCGGCACCCCCAAATTTATTTCGTTGGTGCTCAAACTTTCCGTGGCCGCTTTATCTGACCCGAGGAATTTTTTATTTGATTTCCGGAGAATTTTGTTCCGAGACCCCGGAATCCCGAAAAACCGTGAAAAATACACTTCAATTTCAGCCGTTCGGAAGGTCGTACCGGACCCTGATTCTTTTTCTCCCTGTTTTTCAATTACGCATCCGAGCTCATTTCAGGAATCAACCTGTTCAATTTCAGGAATCAACCCGTTCGATTCAGCCTCAAATAACGAGCTTTAACACATTTTTCACGATAATCCGAGTTTCGGCGAATGCTGGTTTGTGGCACACCGGCACCCCCAAATGTCTTCCGTTGGTGCTCAAACCTTGCGTGGCCGCTTTATCTGACCCGAGGAACTTTCTATGTAATTTTCGGAGAATTTTGGTTCCGGGACCCCGGAATCCCGAAAAACCGTGTATTGTACACTTCAATTTCAGCCGTTCGGAAGGTCGTACCGGACCCTGTTTCTTTTTCTCCCTGTTTTTTAATCACGCGTCTAAGCTCATTTCAGGAATCAACCTGTTCTATTTCAGCCTCAAATAACGAGCTTTAACACATTTTTCACGATAATCCGAGTTTCGGCGAATGATGGTTTGTGGCACACCGGCACCCCCAAATGTCTTCCGTTGGTGCTCAAACTTTGCGTGGCCACTTTATCTAACCCGAAGAACTTTCTATGTGATTTCCGTGGAATTTTGTTCCGGGACACCGAAATCCCGAAAAACCGTGTATTATACACTTCAATTTCAGCCGTTCGGAAGGTCGTACCGGACCCTGTTTCTTTTTCTCCCTGTTTTTCAATCACGCGTCCGAGCTCATTTCAGGAATTGACCTGTTCGATTTCAGGACTCAACTTTGTTCGATTTCGAGAGTCAACTTTGTTCGAGTTCAGCCTCAAATAACGAGCTTTAACACATTTTTCACGATAATCCGAGTTTCGGCGAATGCTGGTTTGTGGCACACCGGCACCCCCAAATGTCTTCCGTTGGTGCTCAAACTTTGCGTGGCCGTTTTATCTGACCTGAGGAAGTTTCTATGTGATTTTTGGAGAATTTTGTTTCGGGACCCCGGATTCCCGAAAAACCGTGTACTATACACTTCAATTTCAGCCGTTCGGAAGGTCGTACCGGACCCTGTAGCTTTTTCTCCCTGTTTTTCAATCACGCGTCCACGTTTATTTCAGAAATCAACCTGTTCGATTTCAGGAATCAACCTGTTCGATTTCAGCCACAAATAACGAGCTTTAACACATTTTTCACGATAATCCGAGTTTCGGCGAATGACGGTTTGTGGCACACCGGCACCCCCAAATGTATTCCGTTGTTGCTCAAACTTTGCGTGGCCAGTTTATCTGACCCGAGGAACTTTCTATGTGATTTCCGGGGAATTTTGGTTCCGGGACCCCGGAATCCCAGAAAAAGTGTATTATACACTTCAATTTCAGCCGTTCGGAAGGTCGTACCGGACCCTGATTCTTTTTCTCCCTGTTTTTCAATCACGCGTCCGAGCTCATTTCAGGAATCAACCTGTTCAATTTTAGGAATCAACTTGTTCGATTCAGCCTCAAATAACGAGCTTTAACACATTTTCACGATAATCAGGTTTCGGCGAATCTTTGGTTTGTGGCACACCGGCACCCCCAAATGTCTTCCGTTGGTGCTCAAACCTTGAGTGGCCGCTTTATCTGACCCGAAGAACTTTTTATGTGATTTCCGGAGAATTTTGTTCCGGGACCCCGGAATCCCGAAAAACCGTGTATTATACACTTCAATTTCAGCCGTTCGGAAGGTCGTACCGGACTCTGTTTCTTTTTCTCCCTGTTTTTAAATCACGCGTCTAAGCTCATTTCAGGAATCTACCTGTTCGATTTCAGCCTCAAATAACGAGCTTTAACACATTTTTCACGATAATCCGAGTTTCGGCCAATGCTGGTTTGTGGCACACAAGCACCCCCAATTTATTTCGTTGGTGCTCAAACTTTCCGTGGCCGCTTTATCGACCCGAGGAATTTTTATTTGATTTAGGAGAATTTTGTTCGAGACCGGAATCCCGAAAAACCGTGAAAAATACACTTCAATTTCAGCCGTTCGGAAGGTCGTACCGGACCCTGATTCTTTTTCTCCCTGTTTTTCAATTACGCATCCGAGCTCATTTCAGGAATCAACCTGTTCAATTTCAGGAATCAACCCGTTCGATTCAGCCTCAAATAACGAGCTTTAACACATTTTTCACGATAATCCGAGTTTCGGCGAATGCTGGTTTGTGGCACACCGGCACCCCCAAATGTCTTCCGTTGGTGCTCAAATCTTGCGTGGCCGCTTTATCTGACCCGAGGAACTTTCTATGTAATTTTCGGAGAATTTTGGTTCCGGGACCCCGGAATCCCGAAAAACCGTGTATTGTACACTTCAATTTCAGCCGTTCGGAAGGTCGTACCGGACCCTGTTTCTTTTTCTCCCTGTTTTTTAATCACGCGTCTAAGCTCATTTCAGGAATCAACCTGTTCTATTTCAGCCTCAAATAACGAGCTTTAACACATTTTTCACGATAATCCGAGTTTCGGCGAATGATGGTTTGTGGCACACCGGCACCCCCAAATGTCTTCCGTTGGTGCTCAAACTTTGCGTGGCCACTTTATCTAACCCGAGGAACTTTCTATGTGATTTCCGTGGAATTTTGTTCCGGGACACCGAAATCCCGAAAAACCGTGTATTATACACTTCAATTTCAGCCGTTCGGAAGGTCGTACCGGACCCTGTTTCTTTTTCTCCCTGTTTTTCAATCACGCGTCCGAGCTCATTTCAGGAATTGACCTGTTCGATTTCAGGAATCAACCTGTTCGATTTCAGGAGTCAACCTGTTCGAGTTCAGCCTCAAATAACGAGCTTTAACACATTTTTCACGATAATCCGAGTTTCGGCGAATGCTGGTTTGTGGCACACCGGCACCCCCAAATGTCTTCCGTTGGTGCTCAAACTTTGCGTGGCCGTTTTATCTGACCTGAGGAAATTTCTATGTGATTTTTGGAGAATTTTGTTTCGGGACCCCGGATTCCCGAAAAACCGTGTATTATACACTTCAATTTCAGCCGTTCGGAAGGTCGTACCGGACCCTGTAGCTTTTTCTCCCTGTTTTTCAATCACGCGTCCACGTTTATTTCAGAAATCAACCTGTTCGATTTCAGGAATCAACCTGTTCGATTTCAGCCACAAATAACGAGCTTTAACACATTTTTCACGATAATCCGAGTTTCGGCGAATGACGGTTTGTGGCACACCGGCACCCCCAAATGTATTCCGTTGTTGCTCAAACTTTGCGTGGCCAGTTTATCTGACCCGAGGAACTTTCTATGTGATTTCCGGGGAATTTTGGTTCCGGGACCCCGGAATCCCGAAAAACCGTGTATTATACACTTCAATTTCAGCCGTTCGGAAGGTCGTACCGGACCCTGATTCTTTTTCTCCCTGTTTTTCAATCACGCGTCCGAGCTCATTTCAGGAATCAACCTGTTCAATTTTAGGAATCAACTTGTTCGATTCAGCCTCAAATAACGAGCTTTAACACATTTTTCACGATAATCCGAGTTTCGGCGAATGCTGGTTTGTGGCACACCGGCACCCCCAAATGTCTTCCGTTGGTGCTCAAACCTTGCGTGGCCGCTTTATCTGACCCGAGGAACTTTCTATGTAATTTTCGGAGAATTTTGGTTAGGAACAGAATCCCGAAACCGTGTATTGTACACTTCAATTTCAGCCCGTTCGGAAGGTCGTCTGGGACCTGTTTCTTTTTCTCCTGTTTTTTTAATCAAGCGTCTAAGCTCATTTCGAGAATCAACCTTGTTCTATTTCGACCTCAAATAACGAGCTTTAACACATTTTTCACGATAATCCGAGTTTCGGCGAATGATGGTTTGTGGCACACCGGCACCCCCAAATGTCTTCCGTTGGTGCTCAAACTTTGCGTGGCCGCTTTATCTAACCCGAGAAACTTTCTATGTGATTTCCGTGGAATTTTGTTCCGGGACACCGAAATCCCGGAAAACCGTGTATTATACACTTCAATTTCAGCCGTTCGGAAGGTCGTACCGAACCCTGTTTCTTTTTCTCCCTGTTTTTCAATCACGCGTCAGGCTCATTTCGGAATCAACATGTTCGATTTCAGGAATCAACTGTTCGATTTCGACCTCTAATAACGAGCTTTAACACATTTTCACGATAATCAGGAGTTTCGGCGAATTTTGGTTTGTGGCACACCGGCACCCCCAAATATCTTCCGTTGGTGCTCAAACTTTGCGTGGCCGCTTTATCGACCGAGAAACTTTCTATGTGATTTGCGGAAAATTTTGTTCGGGACCCGGAATCCCGGCAAAACCGTGTGATATACATTCAATTTCGGCCGTTCGGAAGGTCGTGGGATCTGTTTCTTTTTCTCCCTGTTTTTCAATCACGCTTCCGAGCTCATTTCAGGAATCAACCTGTTCGATTTCAGCCTCAAATAACGAGCTTTAACACATTTTTCACGATAATCCGAGTTTCGCCGAATAATGGTTTGTGGCACAACGGCACCCCCAAATGTCAGTCGTTGGTGCTCAAACTTTGCGTGGCCACTTTATCTGTCCCGAGGAACTTTCTATATGATTTCCGGGGAATTTTGTTCCGGGACCCCGGAATCCCGAAAAACCGTGTATTATACACTTCAATTTTAAGCCGTTCGGAAGGTCGTGCGGACCTTTTCTTTTTATCCTGTTTTTCAATCACGCATCCGAACTCATTTCGGGAATCAACATGTTCGATTTCGGGAATCAACTGTTCGATTTCAGCCTCTAATAACGAGCTTTAACACATTTTCACGATAATCAGGAGTTTCGGCGAATGCTAGTTTGTGCACACAGGCACCCCAAATGTCTTCCGTTGGTGCTCAAACTTTGCGTGGCCGCTTTATCTGGCCCGAGGAACTTTCTATGTGATTTCCGGAGAATTTTGTTCCGGGACCCCGGAATCCCGAAAAACCGTGTATTATACACTTCAATTTCAGCCGTTCGGAAGGTCGTACCGGACCCTGTTTCTTTTTCTCCCTGTTTTTCAATCACGTGTCCGAGCTCATTTCAGGAATCAACCTGTTCGATTTCAGCATCAAATAACGAGCTTTAACACATTTTTCACGATAATCCGAGTTTCGGCGAATGTTGGTTTGTGGCACACCGGCACCCCCCTAATGTCTTCTGTTGGTGCTCAAACTTTGCGTAGCCGATTTATCTGACCTGATGAACTTTTTGTGTGATTTCCGGAAAATTTTGTTCCGGGACTTCGGAATCCCGAAAAACCGTGTATTATACAATTCAATTTCAGCCGTTCGGAAAGTCGTACCGGACCCTGTTTCTTTTTCTCCCTGTTTTTCAATCACGCGTCCGAGCTCATTTCAGGAATCAACCTGTTCGATTTCGGAATCAACTTTGTTCGATTTCGACCTCAAATAACGAGCTTTAACACATTTTTCACGATAATCCGAGTTTCGGCGAATGCTTGTTTGTGGCAAACCGGCACCCCCAAATGTCTTCCGTTGGTGCTCAAACTTTGCATGACCGCTTTATCTGACCCGAGGAACTTTCTATGTGATTTCCGGAGAATTTTGTTCCGGGACTTGAATCCGAAAAACCGTGTATTATACACACTTCAATTTCGACCGTTCGGAAAGTCGTCCGGACCACTGTTTCTTTTTCTCCTGTTTTTCAATCACGCGTCCGAGCTCATTTCGAGGAATCAACCTGTTCGATTTCGAGGAATCAACTTTGTTCGATTTCGGCCTCAAATAACGAGCTTTAACACATTTTCCACGATAATCCGAGTTTCGGCGAATGCTTGTTTGTGGCAAACCGGCACCCCCAAATGTCTTCCGTTGGTGCTCAAACTTTGCATGACCGCTTTATCTGACCCGAGGAACTTTCTATGTGATTTCCGGAGAATTTTGTTCCGGGACTTCGGAATCCCGAAAAACCGTGTATTATATACACTTCAATTTCAGCCGTTCGGAAGGTCGTATCGGACCCTTTTTCTTTTTCTCCCTGTTTTTAAATCACCCGTCCGAGCTCATTTCAGGAATCAACCTGTTCGATTTCAACCTCAAATAAGGAGCTTTAACAAATTTTTCACGATAATCCGAGTTTCGGCGATTTGTGGCACACCGGCACCCCCTAATGTCTTCCGTTGGTGCTCAAACTTTGCGCGGCCGCTTTATCTGACCCGAGGAACTCTCTATGCGATTTCCGGAGAATTTTGTTCCGGGACCTCGGAATCCCGAAAAACCGTGTATTATACACTTCAATTTCAGCCGTTCGGAAGGTCGTACCGGAGCCTGTATCTTTTTCTCCCTGTTTTTCAATCACGTGTCCGGGCTCATTTCAGGAATCAACCAGTTCGATTTCAGCCTCAAATAACGAGATTTAACACATTTTTCACGATAATCCGAGTTTCGGCGAATGCTGGTTTGTGGCACACCGGCACCCCCAAATGTCTTCCGTTGATGCTCAAACTTTGCGTGGCCACTTTATCTGACCCGAGGAACTTTCTATGTGATTTCCGGAGAATTTTGTTCCGGGACCCCGGAATCCCGAAAAACCGTGTATTATACACTTCAATTTCGGCCGTTCGGAAGGTCGTCTGCGGACCACTGTTTCTTTTTCTCCCTATTTTTCAATCACGTGTCCAGAGCTCATTTCGGGAATCAACTTTGTTCGATTTCAGCCTCAAATAACGAGCTTTAACACATTTTTCACGATAATCCGAGTTTCGGCGAATGTTGGTTTGTGGCACACCGGCACCCCCCTAATGTCTTCTGTTGGTGCTCAAACTTTGCGTAGCCGCTTTATCTGACCTGATGAACTTTTTGTGTGATTTCCGGAAAATTTTGTTCCGGGACTTCGGAATCCCGAAAAACCGTGTATTATACACTTCAATTTCAGCCGTTCGGAAAGTCGTCTGGGACCACTGTCTCTTTTTCTCCTGTTTTTCAATCACGCGTCCGAGCTCATTTCGGGAATCAACTTTGTTCGATTTCGGGAATCAACTTTGTTCGATTTCGACCTCAAATAACGAGCTTTAACACATTTTTCACGATAATCAGAGTTTCGGCGAATGCTTGTTTGTGGCAAACCGGCACCCCCAAATGTCTTCCGTTGGTGCTCAAACTTTGCATGACCGCTTTATCTGACCTGAGGAACTTTCTATGTGATTTCCGGAAAATTTTGTTCGGGACTTGAATCCGGCAGTGTATTATATACACTTCAATTTCAGCCGTTCGGAAGGTCGTATCGGACCCTTTTTCTTTTTCTCCTGTTTTTAAATCACCGTCCGAGCTCATTTCGGAATCAACTTTGTTCGATTTCAACCTCAAATAAGGAGCTTTAACAAATTTTCACGATAATCAGGAGTTTCGGCGATTTGTAGCACACCGGCACCCCTAATGTCTTCCGTTGGTGCTCAAACTTTGCGCGGCCGCTTTATCGACCCGAGGAACTCTCTATGCGATTTCGGAGAATTTTGTTCGGGACCTCGGAATCCCGAAAAAGCCGTGTATTATACACTTCAATTTCAGAGTTCGGAAGGTCGTCTGGGAGCTGTATCTTTTTCTCCTTTTTTTCAATCACGTGTCGGGGCTCATTTCGGAATCAACCGTTCGATTTCGGCCTCAAATAACGAGCTTTAACACATTTTCACGATAATCAGAGTTTCGACGAATCTTTGGTTTGTGGCACACCGGCACCCCAAATGTCTTCCGTTGATGCTCAAACTTTGCGTGGCCACTTTATCGACCCCGAGGAACTTTCTATGTGATTTAGGAGAATTTTGTTCGGGACCCTGGAATCCCGAAAACCGTGTATTATACACTTCAATTTCGGCCGTTCGGAAGGTCGTCTAGGACCACATTTTCTTTTTCTCCTGTTTTTCAATCACGTGTCCGCTCATTTCGGGAATCAACTTTGTTCGATTTCGACCTCAAATAACGAGCTTTAACACATTTTTCACGATAATCAGAGTTTCGGCGAATGTTGGTTTGTGGCACACGGCACCCCCTAATGTCTTGTTGGTGCTCAAACTTTGCGTAGCCGCTTTATCGACACGATGAACTTTTTGTGTGATTTCCGGAAAATTTTGTTCGGGACTTGAATCCGAAAAACCGTGTATTATACACTTCAATTTCGACCGTTCGGAAAGTCGTCTGGACCACTGTTTCTTTTTCTTCCTGTTTTTCAATCACGCGTCCGAGCTCATTTCGGGAATCAACTTTGTTCGATTTGGAATCAACTTTGTTAGATTTCGACCTCAAATAACGAGCTTTAACACATTTTTCACGATAATCAGAGTTTCGGCGAATGCTGGTTTGTGGCAAACCGGCACCCCAAATGTCTTCCGTTGGTGCTCAAACTTTGCATGACCGCTTTATCGACTGAGGAACTTTCTATGTGATTTCGGAAAATTTTGTTCGGGACTTGAATCCCGAAAACCGTGTATTATATACACTTCAATTTCAGCCGTTCGGAAGGTCGTATCGGACCCTTTTTCTTTTTCTCCCTGTTTTTAAATCACCCGTCCGAGCTCATTTCGGGAATCAACTTTCGATTTCAACCTCAAATATGGAGCTTTAACAAATTTTCACGATAATCAGGGTTTCGGTTTGTGGCACACCGGCACCCCCTAATGTCTTCCGTTGGTGCTCAAACTTTGCTTGCGGCCGCTTTATCGACCGAGGAACTCTCTATGTGATTTCCGGAGAATTTTGTTCCGGGACCTCGGAATCCGGCAAAACGTGTATTATACACTTCAATTTCGGCCGTTCGGAAGGTCGTGCAGGAGCACTGTATCTTTTTCTCCCTGTTTTTCAATCACGTGTCCGGGCTCATTTCGAGAATCAACCGATTCGATTTCGGCCTCAAATAACGAGCTTTAACACATTTTCACGATAATCAGGGTTTCGGCGAATCTTTGGTTTGTGGCTTTGGCACCCCCAAATGTCTTCCGTTGATGCTCAAACTTTGCGTGGCCACTTTATCGACCCGGAACTTTCTATGTGATTTAAATTTTGTTCGGGACTCGGAATCCCAGAAAAGCAGTGTATTATAGACTTTAATTTCGTAGTTCGGAAGGTCGTGCGGACCTATTTCTTTTTCTCCCTGTTTTTCAATCACGCGTCCGAGCTCATTTCAGGAATCAACCTGTTCGATTTCAGCCTAAAATAACGAGCTTTAACACATTTTTCACGATAATCCGAGTTTCGGCGAATGCTTGTTTGTGGCAAATCGGCACCCCTAAATGTCTTCTGTTGGTGCTCAAACTTTGCATGGCCGCTTTATCTGACCCGAGAACTTTCTATGTGATTTCCGGAGAATTTTGTGCCGGGACCCCGGAATCCCGAAAAACCGTGTATTATACACTTCAATTTCAGCCGTTCGGATGGTCGTACCGGACCCTGTTTCTTTTTCTCCCTGTTTTTCAATCACGCGTCCGAGCTCATTTCAGGAATCAACATGTTCGAGTTCAGGAATCATCCTGTTCGATTTAAGCCTCTAATAACGAGATTTAACACATTTTTCACGATAATCTGAGTTTCGGTGAATGTTTGTTTGTGGCACACCGGCACCCCCAAATGTCTTCCGTTGGTGCTCAACTTTGCACAGCCGCTTTATCGACCCGAGAACTTTCTATGTGATTTACGGAAAATTTTGTTCGGGACCGGAAACCCGATAAACCGTGTATGATACACTTCAATTTCAGCCGTTCGGAAGGTCGTCTGGGAACTGTTTTATTTTTCTTCTGTTTTTCAATCACGCGTCCGAGCTCGTTTCGGGAATCAACTTTGTTCGATTTCGGGAATCAACTGTTCGATTTCGGCCTCAAATAACGAGCTTTAACACATTTTCACGATAATCAATTTTAGCGAATCTTTGGTTTGTAGCTGCGCCACCCCCAAATGTCTTCGTTGGTGCTCAAACTTTGCGTGGCGCTTTATCGACCCGAGGAACTTTCTATGTGATTTCAGGGAATTTTATTCGGGACCCCGGAATCCGAGAAATAGTGTATTATACACTTGATTTCAGCCGTTCGGAAGGTCGTATCGGAACTGTTCTTTTTCTCCTGTTTTTTTCAATCACGCGTCCGAGCTCATTTCACAATCAACCCGATTGATTTCGGAATCAACACTCGATTTTAGCCTCAAATAACGAGCTTTAACACATTTTCACGATAATCAGAGTTTCGGCGAATGCTGGTTTGTGGCACACCGGCACCCCCAAATGTCATCCGTTGGTGCTCAAACTTTGCGTGGCCGCTTTATATGACCCGAGGAAATTTCTATGTGATTTGGGGGAATTTTATTGGGGACCCCGGAATCCGGCAAAATATTATACACTTCAATTTCGGCCGTTCGGAAGGTCGTACCGGAACCTGTTTATTTTCTCCTGTTTTTCAATCACGCGTCCGAGGTCATTTCAGGAATCTACTGTTCGATTTCAGAATCAACTGTTCGAATTGACCTCAAATAACGAGCTTTAACACATTTTCACGATAATCAGAGTTTCGGCGAATCTTTGGTTTGTGGCACACCGGCACCCCCAAATGTTTTCCGTTGGTGCTCAAACTTTGCGTGGCGCTTTATCGACCAGGAACTTTCTATGTGATTTCGGGAATTTTATTCCGGGACCCGGAATCCGAAAGTGTATTATACACTTCAATTTCAGCCGTTCGGAAGGTCGTATCGGAACCTGTTCTTTTTCTCCCTGTTTTTCAATCACGCGTCCGAGCTTATTTCAGGAATCAACCTGTTTGATTTCGGGAATCAACCTGCTCGATTTTAGCCTCAAATAACGAGCTTTAACACATTTTCCACGATAATCAGGAGTTTCGGCGAATGCTTGTTTGTGGCTGCTTGCACCCCTTTAAATGTCTTCCGTTGGTGCTCAAACTTTGCGTGGCCGCTTTATCTGACCCGAGGAACTTTCTATGTGATTTACGGAGAATT
>NW_027413226.1:0-192305 GCF_048544455.1 Silene latifolia | reverse complement strand
TACAACATTAAAATCAATTAAAACGAAGGGTAACCTCACGAGGTCAGTCGATCGACCGATAATGTCAGTCGATCGACTGACACGCGAATCAGGCCGTGTTCAATCTATTGCCGCCTATGCTATAACTTGCCTACATCCTAGCACAAATAATCTAGCTACTCATACTAAGGGTAAAAACAATAATAACGATGATGAAACTAGCTACTGAATTCATGCTTGAAACGATAAAGTAAACAATTAACATAAACAATGAATTGGTTGCGGGAATCTAGCTAGCAATTCTATACTAATGAACAACTAAAACAATAAACTGAAATTAGGACAGATGGATACCGAATTTGCAGAGGAAAGATTAGGAATAAGAACCAAAGATCCAATGCTTAACAATAATCCAAACCCTAATTCCAAGACTAAATATTATTGTATGAAAACTTGAGTCTAAATCGAGATACCCTAAACTGAATGTTTATGTTACGTTATATAGCAAACATACGTAACAATTATTATCAAAACCTAAAACTTAATGGGCTTATGCTTCCTCGGTCTTTTAATTCTCGCCGGAATAGCGAGTTTGGTCGATCGATCGCTAGAATCGGTCGATCGACTTGTTTTCGATGAAAATGTAGCTTCCGAACCGATGGTTGGTCGATCGATCAAGGTATCGATCGATCGATCTTGAGCTGCTACTTGCCTTCTTTAAACTCGTGGACTTGTCTTTTGGGCCTTGAATTGCGCACCAAGTTCGTTCCTCGGGTGAATGCTTCACGTCACATGAAATGCAGGATACTCGGGGACGGATTTAGCTCGGTTTCCGCTGGATTCTTCACATTTCTGCAATAATGTACAAAAACACGGAAGTAGACGGAAAAAGGGAGAAATGTAGCATAAACTACATGAATGAGCTCTGAAATGCGTGTAAAATGGGATGTAAAACATCATATAAAAGACACGCATCATGCTGGTCCTGTTAGGGTGGACCCGAACCCTTTGCACATGCAGGCTTCCTTAACCTGCCCTATGGCTGTCACCGTCATCATTTTCTGCTTATACTGGCTGATATGATCAAAGGGGTCTGTTGTGCCATCGAAGAGAGGCATATTTGGATTTGTGAATCCCTTTGGCATGGCTGTGATGGATATGGTGTCCACGAATGGTGAGTCGGCGTAACTGTCTAGAGCTGCTTTCTCGAGTGGGGGTGGTAGCCACGGACCCCGCTCGCATCTCTTTTAGCTCAATCTCTTCGATTGGTTATACTTTGGTGAATCTGGGTCCGTCTATCAGTTGTCTGCGTATTTCCTCCTGATCCGGGTTCTTGAAGATTCTGATAGGCTCCGGCAGCCAGGGGGGTTGTGGTAACGATTGTCCCCTGCTGCCAGTTCACTTGCTGGTTTGACTCGGATCCTGCTACAGGTGTCTGCCCAATTGTTGCGGGGTCAGGGCGACGGGGAGGCCACCCGTTTGCGTCTCTATGCGCTTGGCCTTTGCCGCCTATCTCGGTGTGAGGTATCCTAACCCTCGTGGGATTATTCTTCCATCTGATGGTACTGTAGCCAAATCTAATCTTGTTATTAGTTTGGTTGGTAGTATCTCGCTATTTTGACCGATACTCCCGTGTCAAATCTATCAAAGGAGATCTTCCTTCACCGTCCCACTTACCGGGCGACAGATCTGCTTGTTTCAGGATATCAATCGTGCCCAGAGCTCTCCGTCTCTTCTTCTTGCCTCAGCATCTGCTCTCCTTTGGTCTTCTCTCGTGTTTTCCATAGCTTTCTGAAAATTTTCCACGCCGGTGAGTAAGATTTGTGTGGGAATAGGTGGCGGAGTGGTGCCTGAACTTGTTGTTCCCTTTTCTGACCTGGCCTGGGTCACGACAGCAGGAGTCCTGGGAGGTAGAGAAGCTTTTGTTGTCGGTATGATTCTTGAGGTATGTCCGAGAGCCTGCGTGGCCACTGTTGATGTTGGACTTTGGGTAGACGGTGGTGGTGGCGATGGTTGCCTGCTCCCTGACACGGCTTTAGATGCTTGCTTTTCCATTGTATATCTAGAATATCAACGATTGACGACCACAATGCCCCACGGTGGGCGCCAAACTGTTTAGGTATTTTTACCCAAGTCGATTAATTAGGGTCAATGTAGTCTATATTCGCTGGTTGAATGTATGTTCGTTCGTATGTAAATAAATAAAGATAAAGTGCGTAATATGAGTTGACACGTAAGATTTTGGTGACGCGAAAAACCCAATGTGGGAACAACCGCGGGAGGGACGGTACCCTGCCAAGTATTGCACTATATGAATAGGAGGATGATTACAATAGTAACGTTATGCTAATCTCGCTGGAGCTAGGTATCAGGCTTGCAAGATCTCAGGTGAGCGTATACTTGAGGATAATATGTTGTGGAATTTTATGTGAATGCGTGAGTGCGGATGTCTTGAATATATTATGTCCAATGAATCCCTTCTTGATTTGCTTCCTTGGCTATTTATAGGGTAAGAACCCTAGAGATGTCCTACCTCAAATATGAAAAAGGAATATAATTTCCATAAGGACTCTTTCCAAAACCCGGACTCTCTCGCCCATTCTCCTTGATCTCCCTAACTTCTCCCTAACTTCTCCCTGACGCTCATTTCCTTAATGCGGACGCTTCCTATGATGGGTTCCTAATCTTCCTTAAACCCGTTTCCCTTTTCTCCAACCGCGGGCTTCCTTCCTCCTTATCACTTCTTTCATAGTCTTTATTTTATTAAGTGGGCCTTCTTTATTATTCTATTTTTAGCCCAAACAAATATGTTCGAGGTTAATTAGTTCATTTTAATTGGGTTATGGATCCATATCTTATACTCCTATCTAAGTTGCAGGTGTGGAAAATACTTGGTGGCAAAACAAGGAAACTGTTTGGTGGCGAAACAAAGAAAATATTTCAGCTTACTCCATTTTTATTCTTTCCTTGTGTCACTGTTACTGTAATTTTATACGTCATTATTCATTCATATAATGATATACAAGTAATCCAAGTTCTTACGTCTTCATTGTTTACTTCCAATTTACGTACTCCTATCTCTCGCCGTTTCCGTTTTCTAAAACACAAATACTTTTATAAGGCCATTTTATACAAAGTTATCGTAAAAACGGCATTTTTAGTAATCACTTATACCCACTAAAAGAGTTGAATTTAGATTTGTCTTACAACTATATTAGTGTTGAATTGCTTTACACAAAACTCACTCTACGCATTTTAAACTAGCACGTATTGTCAAGGGATGTTAAAAATAGAGGCATTGTAAGAACTGTTTACCTCTTACAAAACTTTATTCCCACAAAAGTAATTAAATGACACAGAAATTTATAAATTTTGTGGGAGGAGGACAACAAAAATAAGAAGGAATAAAATTAACAACTAGTTTTGTGACCCGTGCAATGCACGGGATTTGTTTAAATGCTCCGTAAGATTCTATAATGGTTATCAAGCTCGCGTCACATACTTAGTCTATAATTCAAGTTTAATAAGATTTACAAATTGGTTATTGCGTGAGACGGTTTTATATTGAGTAGGGGTGTTTCTCATGAGGGTATAGGGGGTTCATCTACACCATTTTTTTCCGAAAATAATTTCAATTTTACTTAGTATAGGAACATCTAGATAATGTGTGTCTAGTGGTTGTTTAGGCTATTTTTTTCTTAGAGGTTATGGGTTCAATTCTTGTTGAACAACTTTTATCCAAGTCATATCACCATATATTTTGTCCAACTAAACCAAATTTTATTCATAGAACTTGATATTTTCATTGTTAGAAAATTTTACACTCTCGTACATCAAATTCTAAAATTGCCTTTGATTATGAGACCGTCTTACACTATAATTTGTGTAAGTTTTTACACTTAGTATCCTCGGGATTGCATGAGGTTCTTATCAATGATTGTCTAAGCGTAACTTCAATTTGATTTATTTCTGAAGATTTGACATTTGGTGTAGAATTTAGTTAAGGTAGTCGCTTAATGAATACTCTGTTCTACGGAGTATAATTCTTCTTCAACAACCAAGAACAATAAGCTAATGCAATATGTTTAAGTTCCTCCAATAATAATCATATCCATAATCATTTTGAGACATTTGAATTGATTTTTTTTTATAACTTTCACCAATAATTTCGTAATTTTTGTGGAAACTCCTAAAACAACAAATTAAAAAACGGAGGGAGCGAATTACTTTTTCTTTTATAAAATGTTATAAGAATAATTTATAATAGAAAGGATGTATAGGAGGATCCTTTCTATTGTGAGAAAATATAGAGGAAAATTGTATGAAGAGGATGTAGATGTTATAAAATATAGCGGGTCATAGATAAATGAGATGTCAAAAAAAGATAAGAAGAAAGAAAAAAATAAGAGGATCATATCCTCCTCATTATTGTACATGCTCTAAGTGGAGAATGGATCTTCTCCATTTATTTCTCTCAATTTCATCTCTTAAACTCATTTAATAATATTTATTCCACCAAACCTCATTATCCCTTTTTTTTTTACCTATAAATTTTGAGTCGTTCGATGATACCCGAATACAATATGCACCATCGAAAGGAAATGGCCTATGCACCCTCGAAAGGAAAATAAAATAAATTAGAACACTCTAAAAATTGATTAACTTGACACATGTTAATCAACTTACCTTATTATATTGTATTAGTTTTGTAACCCGTGAAAATCACGGACCTTTTTGAAACATGATTTATTTTATATTTATTTAGAATTTTTATTAGGTAATCTTATTACTCCCTCCGTACCACACCAAAGGTAACGTCGGGAAAAATGGAGTATTTAAGAAAAGGTGGAAAAAGCAAGGGTAAAGAGGGAAAAAATAGGTGGAGTAGGTAATTGTGTGTTTAATTGTGTGTTGGTAGGTAGAGTATGTAATGACATTTTGTGTAAATATCAAATGGATATAAGGATAATTTGATAATGTTTGGGCCAAATAAGGAATGTTACACCACGTCCGTTTATAGTAAGTGTTACCTTTGTTGTGGTAGAGAGGGAGTATATGATCACGCAAGGAATAGCGTAGCTATAGGGGTGAGCAAAACCGGGTACCCGATACGGTTTTCAAAACCGTATCGGGTATACCGTTTTTTGAACACCATTTTTTTGGTTCCGGATACGATACGGTTTAATCAGGTATACGGTTTTCGGGTACCCGATTAAACCGTTATACGAAACCCGGGTACACGACAAAGTGAGTACACTACCCCTACAAAATGCAAATATTCTGCTTCAAGGTCAAATAAAGACCTGCCAAGTTCCAAATTCAAAGTTCAAAGTTTAAACATCACAAAACACGCTTTGAGAGGCAGATCTGAATTTGAGGAAATAATATGATTGAATTGGGGATCTGGGTTTTAAATTAGGGTTTGAAATTGGGGGAAAATGGGAAGTATGTTTGATTGTTTGGTCGTCTGATATTGTTGTTGTGTTGAATCTGTTGATTGTTGAATGAATGAAGGAGTAGAAGGACGATATGATTATGAATTGTTGTGTTGAATGAAGGAGTAGAAGGATGACATTATTGTTTGGTCGTCTGAAATTGGATGCGATATGATTATGAATTAGGTAGGGTTAGTGCCTTACTGGGTTAGGTTAGTTATGCGGTTTTTTTTTAAATAAAACTTAAAACCAGGTCAAACCGGGTATACGCTTTTCGAATTCTTCTAACCCGGATATGATACGGTTTCTAAAAAACCGTATCGGGTATCGAAAAAAAAAGTGTATATACGGAAAACCGTGTAATGAGAACCGTATACCGTATCGTATCCGTATTAAAAATCCGTTTTGGAAATTTTTGCTCACCCATAGATGCTCACCTCGGTGTGAAATAGACAATGTTAACTACATTTATATTTGTAGTGTTAATTGAAGAGTTACATTTGGTATATAAGCAAAGTGAGAAATTGAAGAGACCGCTACCAAACTTATTGGGGTTTTCTTATAATTTTATTACTCATATACTCCATTAATTAAAATGCAATTAAAACATTCAATAAATACTACGTACTTTCACATGATGTTTTGAGGGGTGTTAGTTAATGAGATGTGCTAAACAATCGGTATTACTCCGTATTATCAATTAAAAGAGCAAAGAGAAGGACAACAAACTCGCGTATTTTGTGTTGCAAATTGAATCATAAGGTGAAGGAGGGATGCAATTTTGCTTCTATTGCAAATCAGAATAAGGAGCTTTTAAGCATTTGCAAAATGGATTTATGTGATTATGTCACCCACTCACGCCCACAATGGAAAAAGAGAATTAAATTCCTAAATTTATAGAAAGCTTCCATTTAGAATCAATTGATTATTGATAAATAACCGGATTAGTTTTTTCATTACATAAGAGCAATAGCAATAGTAGTTCTTAACATTGGGGTTATCACTAAGAACTTTGTTTTTAAAGTTCTTCTATTGCATTGAATAGTTGTTCTTATTTTTAAGAATAAAGTTCTCAAATAAGAACCAAGTTTTTAAATATGAGAATGTGTATAACCAATAAATTAGCTTTGTAAAATGTGAAAAATTCTTCAACATTGTCCATTTTTAAGTAAATTTCTTTTAAGAACTTTTATATTAAGTTCTTCCATTGTAAACAAAAGTTCTTAAGTATTGAAATTGACATAATATGACATGTCATAGAAAGAACTTTATATAAAGTTCTTCTATTGCTATTGCTCTAATGATTCTCTCTACAATTTTTTTCTTTTATCTAGGCGCGAAGTAATGTCTAACTTTACGACTTCATTGTAAGTATGGTGGATCGTCTTCTATGCCTCTTGAAACCCTTGAGGGGCGTTTGTTTCGTTCATGGTATGGGTTTGGAATCAGATAAGGTATGGGATCGGTACTCGATTTCTCATACCTTGTATTTGTTTCATTTTCAGGCGGTATGAGTTTAGAAGCAAACGTAATTAATAATCTTTGAAATACAATATTTTAATAATTATTTTTAATTAAAATCGTGTAAATAAAAATTTAAACAAAATTATATATAAATGATTTTAATTATAATATTAATATTTTTTTTCAATTTTTGTAATTTTTAATTTGATACCCATGGGTATCAATTTCATACCCACTCCCCTTCTTGGGTATTGAGAAAACCATACCTCATGGGTTTGAGGTATGGTTATGAAATCCATGTTTTGGTCAAACAAACACATGGTATAGGTTTGGCTCATTCCAAACCCGTACCTTCTACCTATATAGGTTGAACCAAACACCCCCTAAATGAATTGCATGGAGACTACTCGATGTCATAATTCCCCTCCTCCGTTTGTAGTCAAAAGTTGTCGTTAAATTCCATTACTTAAGTACAGTGGTGTCATGCTCATCATCGAGAAATATATTTTTTGATATCATTTTAACCAGTCTACTAAATGAAAATCTATTAATGAGCAATTCCATGTCAAGGAAAACCATCTAGAGTGAACTAATAATGCCAGAGAAATGCTCCTATAAACAGAAAATATCCGAAATTTCTAGCATATCTAGCGGGAACCGTATAAATATCTGTCACTCCTAGCTAACAGTCATGCGTTCTACATCTACGCTTTTTTGACATTTTTTCTCTTCAACATAGCTACATACTTTAACCGACGATGATTTTGGTATTCAAAGGCCACAAAGTTACAAAAACGTCAATAATGAAAATGTAACAAATTAAGGAGTCTTAGCATACATTATTTTCAAGATGTGGTTATTTCCTCTTTCACGTTTTCATAGATCCACCTTAAGCTACCGTCTCGACAAGCGTTGATTGTCTATGAAATGTGGCTGCTTTTGCTCCCTAGCCGTCATTTTCTCTTCATCATTCTAACTACACACACTAAACTTGCATAAATTAGCACATAGTAAACCTACATATATAAATATATAAGTGTTTTCTTCCAAAACGTAAATTATTATGAGTAAATGAGTAATACACATAGCCAACATAGGAAACACAGGCTAAATAAAGTTTGTTAGAAAAGAATATCTAAAATATGCATGTGAGTTCTGCATATATAAGCAATAGTTTCCATAACTAATCTACGGAGTATTAAAGTTTACAAGCAACTCAAATGTTTCAATATCCACCAATTTCCCTGCACAACCAAATCACAATAAAACAATTTATAATTAGACAATAAAATAGTATAAATGTTACAAAGTAGAAATGCTAAGCATGTTCCCCTATATACCTTTGTCAATGCTACTTAACAAATACAAAAAGAGAGACGAAAAAAAAAGAGGAATTCTAAAATAAATACTCCCGTAAGTCTCCGTATGTATTTATATCCTCAAAATTGCTTAGATGTGAAAAGTCATGTTGAAACTTGAAACGTACAAAATCCTTTCACTTACATTTCTTGTGGAGATTGATTCCCTATTTATTTTCTTATTTACTTTAACTTATTATCCATCTTTAATAATGGTTGCATTAAGTCTCTTAGCCTATTCAGCGTCCCTTCTATTCCTTTTTACTACGTGGATTGACTACTAGGAAAAGCAAATGAGATGATTAGCTTTTGATATGTGGACAAATATGTTGTTCAAAGTTACCCTTTTTATATTATTTTATACTCCCTCTATTTTTTAATATATGACGTTTTGCTTTTTCGAGGCGAACCTTTGACTTTAATATTTACAAAAATATATTTGGTAAAAAATTATAAAAATTATACCCTTAAATTCCTTATGAAAAATTCTTTCATATGAGTATATATATCACTATATTTAATCATATAATTTGAGAGATAATGAAGAGAGAAGTGTGTGTCTCGAAATGTGAGAAAGTCATATATAGAAAAATTGAGGGAGTAGATATTAATTTTGTCAAGGAGATTTATAATGTAAATTCTAACTTCCTAGGATGTACGGTATTTATATAATCTTGGACATTTTACTCAACTTACTCCGTATAATATAACTTTGATTTTTCATTTTACGTAAATTTACTCCAATTTTTATTTGCCCAACATAAGTTTCACACAAACATCTATTGTCAAATGAAACAGGGTAGTGTTTGAAGACTCGGAATTAATTTCATTTTTATGATTTCAATGGTAGAAATCAAAATGTTTGCATTCAATTCCAAATTCAATTTCAAAAATTCGTTGGAGATCACATGGAATTCGATTCCAGATTTTAATTTCTTAATGCCATTTGGGAGCCCATGAAATTGGAATTGGAATTGGAATTAGAATCAGGTGGGTCGGGTATGGGTTGAAGTCACCAAAATTATTTTTGTAGCTTTTTTATTTAGAAAAATAAACATTGTGACCGAAAATATTTGCGATTAAAAAAAATTACAAATAATAATATTAGATAAAACTTGCATGGAAAAAAAAATTTAATCAAATAGGGATGAAATTGAAATGACTACTATATAGTACTCCCTCCATACCAATCCAAAGGTAACACTTGCCTAAAGTGTCCGTACCAATCCAAAGGTAACAAAATATAAATTGACTGTAAATTGACAATAATACCCTTATTTCCTCCTTATATTTACATAAATAACAACTTGTGCCCCACACATCAACCCAATAATACAAGCTTGCTTTCCTCTTTTGCCCCCACTTTTACCCTCTTTTCTTGATTTCCCCAATTTTTGTCATGATACCTTTGGATTGGTACGGAGGGAGTAGGAATTTGAGAGTGCCAAAATTAACTAAATTGAAATTGATAAGGAATTGGGTCAATTCCGATTCCAAATTCTATGGGTTTCCAAATGCTTAAAACGTCTTAATTTCGAAATTTAAATCCATTTCTAAATTCTCAAACACACCATAAAATTAATTGTGGCAAAGAATATTTAGAACTCTTGAGATTTTTTCGGGTGAATTTAAACATTTATAGCACTAAAGCCCTAAACACCTCAAAACTCATTACAAGTTGCTTTAATTATTTCATTGGAGCCAAATAATAATATGAGAGACTAGCATAAAAGTAATAAGAGTACTAACAACTACTCTCTTCATTCAACTCCACAAGGCCATTATCTCTTTTGCACACTATTAACAAGCGGACATTCAACTTTAATTTTCTCTCGATACATAAGTGAAAATATATTCATGTGAGATCTTATTTGATTCGTCTTTAAGAGTACATTAAAGATATCTAACTTTTATAATTTTTGCAAATAAGTAACTAAAGATATTTGCCGAGTAAAAGCCGCGTTGGCAAATGTGATAAAGCATAATGGCCTTGTGGAGTTGAATGGAGGGAGTACGTGTCAAAAAGAGATGAACGATTTGGGAAGGCTCAAAGTCTACTAAATGGGGGATCTCTCTCTTCTTTCCCTCTCTAAAATTTCCCAAATAAATAAGTAAAAAAACACAAAACCCTTTCTCTTCTCAAGTGTATTATACTTTACCCCATATTTGTATTTCTTAATTTGGCCTCCCGAGGTCGATCTCCCGCGAATAAACCACCATAAATTCGCTTTTAACCCACTTGTTTTTCTTCTTCAAAACTATTGATTTGGTTCTTTATTGGTTTTTTAGATCCTGTGAGGGCTTGTTTGTTGGCTTGGTGGTAGTGGGGTCTTAGACACCCCTTTTTCTTTCATTTCATTATCTTCATTTGTTCTTTTCTTTTTCCACTCGGCTTCATCCGTTTATCTCTTTTTAGTTTGGTCTTTTTGTCCTCTCCCCTTCAAGTTTTTCCCCAATTTTTTGCTCCCGATACTTTGTCTCCCCTTTTGGGATTTGAAAATATATTCGGCGCTCTGTTGTTTATCTTATTTGATTTCGTCTTTAAGATACAAGAGGTTAAAGATCATCTTTCACAAAACTTTTATAATTTTTGCAAATAAAGAAAAAGATATTTGAGAGTAAAAGCCGTCTTGCAATGTGATTAGAGATCTTTGTTTCGTTAAAGATGGTTTTTCTTTGATTTTAACGAATTGATTTCGGAGTACGTGTCAGATGATGAATGATTTGTTTAATGAAGGCTTTCCCTTCAAAAAAAAAAAAAAAAAAAGTCTACTAAATGGGGATGCAGGTGAATTTTTTTTGTAGGGAATGGTTTTACATAGGATAGATAAGGAGAAAAATCGTTCTTTGAAATAGCGATTTTTCTCTTAAATTCGACGTACATACAAAAACCACAATGTAAGAATAAGGATTCAAACTTAAAAATTAAAATCATCAAGTTTTACGGATATATTTATCACAAATTTACAATGGGTTAAATATTACATATTAGCCACATAAATAAATAAGACAAAACAGAATGTTCTTTTCCGAGGTAATCTCGTATTATATGCCAAAATATACTACTCCGTAATAATAGTTTAGACGAGGAATAAAATGTCAAAAGAGATTGATTAGAAGATGAGTTTAGGTGGAAAATAAGAATTAGTTATAGTCAAAGTCAAATTTTACCTTCAATTATGTAAATTTAATATCAAATACATTAAAAAGTTAAAATCATATATAAAATATATATTTTATTAAATTTAAATAAATAGTGTCCCGTCTCCGTATTATATGCCAAAATATACTACTCCGTAGAAACCATCACAAATTTGCAATTCAATAACGTGTCAATGTTGCGTAGTGAGCATACAATTAGGGTTTCATGATTGGTTGAATTTCAAATCAGAAATTGGGAATTGAATGGTGTGCCTGGCTGCATGCCTGGTAGTATACACAGCTAAGAATATGGAGATGCTCAAATTAATGACATTTGGGTGAAGGAAAAGTTTGACAGTGCTTGATGTTTGTCAACGGTTCCTTTTATCTGTTAACTCATTATTAAAGTTCCGACTTGTTCTAAATCTCAACATTATGTCCTCATTGCATTCGCAGCTAGAAACAACACCGGTTAGAAATTTTAATTACTTTCAATTAAAATTCGAAAATGTAGCAAATTATCCATATAACTTTTTACTTATGAACGATGTACAAATCAGAAACTTAAGTTTGACTTGTAGCAAATTAGCCTCATAACTTTTTAAAAATGTGCAATTAAGCACAAATCAAAATTTTTACCATTTTTGTAACTAAAACCTATTGTTTTTTATTATAAAAACTATTATAAATATATTTCTTAAATAATTAAATATAATATTTACATATTCAACGAAAAATGCAAATCAATTTTATTATAAACAAAAGTTGGTCATGTAATTTTTTATTGTAACATTATTAACAATTCTCATATTAAGAACATTTTTGCCAAAATAAAAAAAAAAAAAAAATTTGAACATGTTTTTTAATAATCAAGAATTTTAGGATTAAAATCTAATTAATAATTTTGATTTTCAATAATAGTAAAACATTTAATTAACAAATTTTATTCTTAAAAATAAGATATGTGGTTAGTTGCACATTAAGATAAATTTATGGGGTGATTTGCTACATTTATTAGTTAAAGGGCTTGATTGCACTTAGTATCTGACTTATGGGGAGATTTGTTATATTTCCAAATTAAAATGTCATACGGAGTATTTCTTACCTGGGAAGAAAATTTTCCGTAAATGAATCTTATGCAATTTTGCATAATTATATACAAAATGTCATTTTTACAAATAAAAATGTCCAAAATAAAATTTTGACAATTTTAAGAATATGCCAAATTTGAAAATTAGACCAGTTAAAAGAATTACAAGGAATATCATTGATAAAGTTCAGTTCTTTTGATAATTTTACTAGGTTAGATCCCGTGCTACAGCACGACATTTTATAGATTTTATTATATGGAGTTCGCCATTGATAAAAGGGTATTAAATGTTTTAACGGTAGGAGTTCCTCAGGGTCCTAGAACTATAATCTAAAATTATCAATTCAGGTGTGACATTTTTTTTTCTGAAGTTTTATGCCCTCTCATAAATGGAAAGTCTAGTAAAGTAATACTTCCAAGATTAGCATTTAATTAAGTGGGTCTCGAAATGTAGATAGTTGATTACAAATTATAGATCATGTTGAAGTGACACTATAAATATTAATAATAACAAAATAATATAGGGAGTAATATAAATATATAAATTCTCATTAAAAACGATACTATCCATTTTAAATTTAAGACGGGTCAAATAGCTATGAGTTTTATTAATAAGACAAAGAACAAAATGTCAAGATATTAGCAAAAAACTTGGTCTTTATTTATGCATGTGACATGTATTTAACCCGGTTTAATCATAAGACGAATATATTTGTTTTAAAAGAGACTTATTGTAATATACTTATAATTGTAGCCTTTGCAGGTGTTGAAGAATCAGAAAGAAACAGTTGATTATAAGACGAATAAACGCATGATCTATAATAAACTTGATGCTTGTTCCACTAGCTATGTAGATAGTTTATTCGTCTAAGACAAAGTGCATTATATCATTATATGAAATGGCCTTATAAAAGTATTTGTGTTTTAGAAAACGGAAACGGCGAGAGATAGGAGGAGTACGTAAATTGGAAGTAAACAATGAAGACGTAAGAACTTGGATTACTTGTATATCATTATATGAATGAATAATGACGTATAAAATTACAGTAACAGTGACACAAGGAAAGAATAAAAATGGAGTAAGCTGAAATATTTTCTTTGTTTCGCCACCAAACAGTTTCCTTGTTTTGCCACCAAGTATTTTCCACACCTGCAACTTAGATAGGAGTATAAGATATGGATCCATAACTCAATTAAAATGAACTAATTAACCTCGAACATATTGATGACCAATCGTTTATTCTAGGACATATAATAATGACTATATAGGATAACGTTTTATATATAAATAGTTGATGTAATAATAATAGTCGAAATTCGAGTAGGATGGAAACACGCACGGGGGATAAAACTCTCTCCCGTGTTTTAATTCGCCTAGTTGAGTAGGCATGGAAAAATGCTGGATGAGCTTTATTTTAATTTTTTTATGAGATGGAAATAGTGGCATGTATGTATTAATCCTTGTTATAATTATTAATGGCTAGATCTTCAATAATATTCCCATGATGATTGAAGGGGTTGTTGAAAGCTTGAAACTCCAAACACTTGCAACTTTGCATAGTTATGGGAGTGAAGTTGTGTGTATGATGCTCCCAATCCACCTTGGAAGCAGACACTAGGAGACTCTCATCATCGACGGTCTTCCTAGCAATCACAACCGAGTTAATGACTTCATCGGTTGGATGAAAAATTGAGAGCACCTCAAACCCACAAAGGTCTTCCGGTTCAACAACCGGGTATAAAAAGGCCCGAGCACCATGGGCGCTTCGTACCATTAGGGTTGAACCGGGTGACATGTTATTAGCTAGGTGATGGATGACCTTAACCTTCTCCTTTTTGTCCATCCCAACCAAGGCAGCTAAAAACACGACATCATACTTGTCAAGCTCTTCTTTTCCTACACACATGATATCTTTTGTGTGGAATTGCATACGAGTCGACAAGTCTGGATCAGGTCCAACCAAACGAGCGGCCATCTCGTTGGCAGACGGATCGATATCATAGTTGTCAAAAGAGGAGTCAGTAAGGTGGTAAAGGGCTAGGACAATAGAAGTGAGGGGAAGAGGTCCAGAACCGATAAAGGCGACCTTTTTAGGTACATGAGTGGAATTGTGGGTTAATATATCATACTCCAAAAGGCTAAGTTTAAGATAGTTTGAAAAATAAGGAAAAATGTCAAGATGATTTAAAGGGATATCAAATTGACCCAAAATAGTAGCAAAATGTTTTTCAAGTAAACCTTCAGCCTCACCACAAAGTCTAATAAGATTAGACCTCATTTCTTGAACTTTGCCACATAATTTAGTGACATCGACAGGATAGGGTGGAACACAAGCTAACACGAGTTGTGTAAACAACATGTTGACATCTTGAGATGGTTTCAGACTCTCAAGATTAGAGATTTTCTCATACAATTGGGTGATTTGGTTCACCAAAGGCTCTTCTTGGCATACCATTATGTCAACACAATCAAGTAATTACAATGATTTGATATTGTATTTTTGTATAACCAAAGAAGAGAGGTTTTAATATACAAGCAACTAATAAGTTATTTAAGTTTGGTTTGGGAGTGTGCTTGGAGTTGGACGACCACATGCCCAAGTATGCCATATTTAAGGCCATATGTGGGCTCCACTCGAATAGTATACCCTTCCTTATTTTATTGGTGGGTCCATCACATCTTTTACTTCTTTTCATTTGCTTTCTTTTGTATATTTAGACAAGCAATTGTGCCCTCAACCCTAGCTTTCTGTTCATACTATTGGTGTACTCCCTACGTAATTAGACATAACTGTTTTTAACTTCGTGATGATTAGCGGTTAATCCTATCAAATGTTTTTTCTTTTGAATAACTATATCAATACTTTTCTTTTTATAGCATCATTCGTTGTTAATCTTATTTGTCAAAATCTCACATAAGATCTTAGTATTCCCTACGAAATTAGACATAACTGTTTTTAACTTCGTGATGATTAGCGGTTAATCCTATCAATGTTTTTTCTTTTGAATAACTATATCAATACTTTTCTTTTTGCATCATTCGTTGTTACTATTTGTCACAACTCACCAAATTAGTATTCCGTATTCAATTAATATGCAATACTATAACCAGTAGTTGTATTACAACTGCGGGTTTAGAATCCGAACTTTATATTAGAGTTTTCGAGTTTTGTTCGAAAGAATGCGAGTTATACTATTGTGTTTCTAAATTCACCGACTTTAACATTAAAAAAATAAATTTTAAGAAATCTCAAAAAAATTACACATAAACTCAGTTTGATATATGTTAGTTGTACCATGCTATTATACCACTGGAGGTATAATGTTATTTGTGCTCCGTATTAATTTGACAAAATTTGTTGATTGTGAAATGATGCAAAAGTCTGTTCTTGGAAAACAAATATAATTAAATTAATGGTTTATTTGCTGAAATATTAAAAGTGTTGAAAATATAAGATTAATAGATTGCTATCATTCTAAAATAATTTTTTTTTTCTATTTTAGAATACACTAATCAATATGCTGGGTAAACAACATGTTGTAAAATAATATTTTAACCCCAAGTATATTGTTTCAGTATATTAATTAACAAACACTAAAATTGGCATATTGATTAACCAATCAGGCAAAAAGGCTTAACTACGCTAAAAAAAACTATCAATATGACGATTACCTAACACCCCGAACTCAATAATCAATGGAACCTCATCTTTTCTAGTCGAATCAACTGAAGCCAGACTCCAGCCTAACTAACATGTCTCTCAATAATCAGGCAATAATTGATAATCGATAAGAACTTCAAAGAAAAAGGTATTAATGTAACTCTTGAACTCTTACTAAACTCATACCTCTACTTCTCCTCACATTTATAGCCCAGTTTTGCAGGCCTCTTCTGCCACACCTTGGACCAAGGTTAATGTGGATGCTTCAATTTGTACCTCTCCTCTTTTTTTTGGTGGGTATCTGTTGTTCAAGTCGTAATTATTCAGGATGGACAGTGGACTATTGTTGGTTGGATTCTTAGGTGCACCTTTCATAACCCGATCATGGCCGAGCTCCTTGTTATTAGGATTGGTCTCCTCTTTGAGTCGTCCATCACATGCTCCTTTGTTGTTTCGTCCTGTTGTTTTATTTTTGTTATTAACCTCAGAAGTTTTTGCTTAAATGGAGTTGAAACTCAAACTATTTAACAAAATAGTGTCGGTTTCAAATTATTTACAAAAAATGGGTCCACGTCATCATTTATGGATTTCCTTTTTTTTTGAAATTTTTAACTAGTCGCTATCCCGGACAGCGACAAGTTGTTTACCATAGTAAGGTACTCGACAAGCTACTTTCATCGCCTCCGTTCTCCTTGCTCCGACCACCAAATAACGAAATATCACCTTCATTCTATTCTTCTCACTTCCCTTATCATATACAGATATCTTTCTGAGTTGTTAGCTTCATGATTTGCGGAAAAAAGACCCGCAATATCGCCGTTCACTAACTATTTCGGTTTCGCGGCATCCATTTATATCATCTCAGTGATTATTTGTATCGTGTGAACTCGTTTTGTACGTAATCAATTTCTGATTTTATTCTCGATTAAGAACAACAAACTGAGATTGAACTAAGCTTTAGATCAGATCGATCAATTCAGTGTTGAAGAATACAAAAATATTTGGCGGCATTTACACTTCTTTCCTGTTATGCCCATGAACTAGAGTGCAGCCATCTGCCCATCTCCATACACACAGCACTTCAATGGCTTCCTTATTCCCCAAATACAATCACCTTCTTCGTCATTCAATCCATTCCACCATTTAATTACAAAAAACCGAGTTCATACGATACCAATAATCATTAACAATATAAATAGATTCCCGCGAAAACCGAAAATAGTTGGTGAATGGCGATATTGCGGGTCATTTTTTGCGCAAATCATGGAACTAATAACTCAAAAAATACGTGTATATGATAAGGGAAGTGAGAAGAAGAGAATGACGGTGATATTTCGTTATTTGGAGGTCGGAGCAAGGAGAACGGAGGCGATGAAAGTAGCTTGTTGAGTACCTTATTATGGATTTATGGTAAACAACTTGTCGCTTTCCCGGATAGTGACTAGTTAAAAATTTCAAAAAAAAAAGGAAATCCATAAATGATGACGTGGATATTTTTGATAAATAGTTTAAAACCGGCACTATTTTATTAAATAGACCCCATTTAAGCAAAAACTTCTTAAGCTCATCAATGAGTTTAGCTAAAGTATAAGATCTTCTAAAGGAACATTATTTTTAGAGATCCTCATTGAGCCATGTAGTGCAAACAGTGTTGTTGATTCCATCGCCACCCATTCTAGACAAAACAAAAGCGCCTAACTCTCCCCTAACCCCGCCATGATACCCTTATCGTTGTATTTGAACTATTTCCTTCTATCTTATATCTTATATATATATATATAAAACTGGGTTGAGAAAGTGTGGATCTGACACGTGGCATGTGAAAAAAATAAAAATAAAAATTGACATACAAAACCAGTGTGAACTAATTATCAAATGTCATATTTCCAAGACACTCCAATTACGGAAGTACATACAGATTATAGATTACTTGGTTTTTAGAAGTAATTAAATGTATGACCAGAGTATCTCACAAGGAGAATTGTGTGTGAATTTCATAGTGCGAAGTTTGTGGACAAATTATATTCAAAACATAAAAGCGCAAATTATTCAATGTATTGATAACTTTAATGTCTTTCAAAGTAGCCTTGCATAATGCATATAAATATTGTATTCATTCCTCTAATATCATGTACTCCGACAAACGTTTTAATATGTTCATAAGCTACTACATAATATTTTAAAATCCTGTATACCTACACCATCTCAAGAATTACAAGAAGATGAATTATCTTAATATTAATTATAATAATAATATAGTGATTCATTTGGGTGTTCTGATCCAATTACATCTGGCAATAATATAATATATGGGGAACTTCGGGATAATAACCATTAGAAGGTTGTAGGAGAAAATGGTCGGCTTCAAATTCATATTGGAATAACGATAAGGAATGAAGATGATGAGCGGGAATAAGGTTGCGTCTTCTATGAGAGGTGATGCTATGCCAAGATAATCAGACATGAATAACTAACTTAAACATACTACAAAAATACTATGTCTTATATGGAGTTGTCTTTTTTCCTTACTTTTAGTTTGCATTTGTTTTTTTAAAGTCAGCTACATGGTTTTAGTGTGTATTATAAAGATAAACTAAGCTTCATGAAAATTTGTCAAATTTCATGGCTCCTCCTCACAATCACTTCTTATCAATTTATGGATATAATGAACAAGCGTGTTCCTTCACTTTTCGACTACGTGAGAATTAATAGTAAATCTAATATCATCATAAATGAGATTTTTGAACGATGACTATATCGTTTTTCTTTAAAATGGCATTCAAGTACATAGGAGTGAACACATTAGGCTCTTATTCGTTGTTATGTAGTAAGTTGTTTTTCCGTAGGAAATGATGCATGCAATTCACTAAAACACACGTATAAGTTTAGAAATTACTCTATGTAAAGTAATTATGTGTTTTGGCATTTCCTATGAGAGCTATTTGTTCTAACAAAGAGTATGGAGTATGGAGTAAGGTCAACCAATGTGATAACTAATGTTTTTGTGCGGGACGTCATTCCTGGAGTATAAGATTATTATTATTACTCCCTCCATTTTTTCTTATATATGATATTTTGCATTTACGAGATAAGCCTTTGACTTTAATATTTACAAAAATATATTTGTTCAAAAAATATAAAAATGATACCATTAAATTCCTTACGAAAAACTATTTCATATGAGTATATATATCATAATAATTAGTTTTAATAGTTTGGTTGTAACTTTTATGTATGAAAGTCTAAATTTGATTTCCCAGTAGGTAATGAAAATTGTAGCTTAGTTCATTTTAATGAATATCTCTTTGTCTTGAACGTTCAACGGGACCAAAAAATTCAATTTATTAAATTATCTGTGAGTTTCAATTTTTCCATGTATAATTTTCAATTTAAAAATCATTGAAAACTGAATTTCAAGAAATATTGATTGACTATTTTAGAAAATTTAATAAACTTAGACCATTATTTTTCATCAAGAAAAATATATTTGTAAAATTCATTGTATTTATTAAAAAAATTAAAGATAATTATTAAGAGAGAAATTTTTATAATGTGGAAATGAGCAAACTACAAACTAAGTCTTAAGTAAAACGGTTTTACAATATCACATTGTAAACCATATAATGAAAAACCTTAATGCCTTTATTATGGAAAGTGGTGATTGATGGAAGTTATTTTAGTGGAGTTTTTTTAGGTAAATAACCACTTGGTTTTACAATAATGCTTATGTAAAACAGTTTTATTTAAGAATTGTTGACAAACTGAATACATATAATATTTTGAGAGGGTTCAAATAATGCGATGACGTGTATGTATGTAAACAGTGATAGCGAGTATGTATGTACACAACAATAGCATCATAGCGAGTATGTATGTATACATCGATAACAAGTATATATGTATGATGTACACATCGATAACGAGTATGTATGTACATAGCAGTAACGAGTATACGGCATTTTGTGAAAAATTGATATCCATAATTAACTATCACCTATTACTTATGATTAAAACGTTATTTATTTTCATTTAAAAATACTCTGAAGATGAAACTAAAAAAATGAATATTTGAAAAATGTTGATTATATTTTATTTATTAGTAAATCTTAATCTTAATTGTAATATATCAATTGCAAAATATACAAACAGGCCGCGCGAAGCGCGGGATACTACATGTATATATATAAAACTGGGTTGAAGCGTTGTGGATGCGACATGTGTCAACCCAGCATTAAATACAGGTATTAATTACAACTGAACATTAAATATAAACATAATAAATGCTACATAAATCTCAGCAAATTATTAATTAGAGTTTAATAAATGAATTATAAAATTACATATAACAATTACAGTAATTTGATTTTAAATTTATATAAAAAAATTGATAAAAATTCTAAAATGTAAATCATTACATTTATTGCCAAAGATGCTTTAAATTGAGTATACTTTCCATTATATTTATTGAAATATTTTGATATGTATAGATGATTAAAGTGAGTATCTCACAATGCGTTACATTTACTTAAAGAAAAACATTTTGAGAAAGTTATAATAGTTAGACCATTAAATCTATCAAGAAAAATATATTTGGAACAATCATTATGTTTATTAAAAACAAAACTTAAAGATAACTTCTAAGAGATAAGTTTTTATGATGTGATAATGAAAAAATTATATTGGACAAACTAAATATATCTGAGATTTAAGAGGTTTTAAATAGTGTGATAATGAGTGAAGATTTGTACATGAATGATGGCTTTTTGGACTTTTTCGAGAAGGTTAAGATGAGATTTTCAGGCGACTTGATCCCTATCGTAGAAAAAAGTTAATATTTTCGTACTGATTAGTGATTACTAATTATGGATTATGTTGGTACTGATCATGAAAAAGAGTCCTTATATTAGTTTATTTATCAGTTAACCATATTTTATATGTAGTTGTTTCAAAAATAAAAGGTGCAAATTTCTTATAAATATGTTGTTTGACACATAGCATATGCAAGACATTTACAACCAAAACATTCAAAAAGTTGAGCTTTGACCCGATATGTTTGGTACATAAATATCACACGTTATACATTTAAAATTAAAAATGCATCAAATTGTATTCACATCGTTTTGAACCAATTATATTAATTGATTTGGAGCATAACGTATCATGAAATGATCTAACTTAAGAACTTAATGTTGATTGTTGCATTATTCGAATACATTATTTTAATTAATATGATATTTAATAAGTCACAAAATTATTTATATAAGCGTGATAATGACATTAATTAAACATTTAAATAGAGCTTTGGAATAAGCAAAATGGTTGGAATTTTACAACTCATAGTGAATTTTTTTATCGTAAACCAATGAAAAAAAAAGGTTGCATGAGATGTAATTAAGCACCCATAATTAATTTACAACTCCAATAAGGGAGAGAGTCTATAAGAAATGTAAAACGACATATAAAGAGTAAAATTTTTAATCACCTAAAACGACATATAAAGAATAATGAAGGGAGTATTAGTTATAATTAAAAACTGTATGTATTTTATTTTAAAACATTGAAGTTAAACCTACGAAAATAAGAGTTGAAAAAATTAATTTATTTTTATTTATAAGTAAAGATAGTAATTATTATATATGAATTATATAATTTTTCTTCAATTATAATAATAAAATTTTCAAACAGGCCGCGCGAAGCGCGGGATACTACCTAGTTTTAATATAATACTCCCTCCATTTCATAATATAAGTTGTTTTAAGAAAAAAGTAAAATTTTGTTTTTATTTGTCGTTTTTCATTTTCCTATGTGTTATGAGAAGAAAATAATTAATGAAGTGCATTTAATATATGATAATTACGCATTCTTATCGATTTGATTTGTGTACAAGCTTTTTTTCCTATTTCCAAAAATTCATTAGCCACAAACCATCTCTAATTTCAGACTCATCAACATATGTAATACCACCTACAAAATAATCACCAAAATCATTGTTAACCGTCTCAAACCCTTTATGAATACCATTATTTCTCCCAACCAAGGAAGCTTGATCCATGGACGTGGTACCGACACTAATTAAATCGTTGCTTAAAAAATTCTTCATTCCATGCACTCTTCTAACAGCAAATTCAGGTCGTTTGCCCTAAACTGGACCTTAAAAAGGCCTTTGATCGTTTGTAGTGGGACGTCATCCACTCTTCTCATCCATGCTTGCATTGATCTTGACATCATTTCCTTTATTATGAGTTATATCTCCTCGTCTTCTAGTCACGTCCTCTTCCATGGTGCATAGTCGCTTACATTGTGTCTTTTCAGGGGATCTCTCTTTCTCTCTATCATCTGCATGGAAGCTGTTTCCACCCTCATCCATCAGTCTTGTTCTGGTCATGGTTGTCCTTTCCCTCTGGTGAAAGGATGAGCTATCTTCTCTCACCTACTCTTCGTAAATGATATCCTCCTTATTGATCGCCTCCATACAGATGATAAACATGTAAGGGAAAAGGGGTTCATCTTGTCTAATTTCCCTAAAAGGGACGAAGAGCCATATAGAATAACATAAGTAGTAGAGGGAAGAGATAAAAGTCATGATGAGAGCAATGGTATTATAGTCAAGATGAGCGAAAATGAAGCATGATTGGATGAAATCCCACTCAAGACGGTCAAATAACTTCTCAAAATCGAGTTTAAGGGCGAGCCAACCAAGCTTGTTCTTAGAAGTGTGTAAGGAGTGGAAGATCTCGGAAGCAATAATGAAATTGTTGTCCCCGTTCCCTTTCTCGGGCTCAAATTACCTTGATTTTATGCATGAAAGGCTTGAGGTGATCCGTTAATATTTTACGACAGTGTTTTGTTTGTCATATTTTAATTTATTTAATTAACAACCGATGAGGACTTGGTCAAATGAATATCAAAATTCACAACAAAAAAATCCGGGCCGCATTCATAAAGATGTCAAAGATCTCACTTGATAAGCTCAATGAGATTTCATCTTATATTATTTGGTTAAATGAGAAGTAATTCCGTATATAAAGTTAGTTTCGAAATTTTCACTATCCAACAAGGAAAGGTGCCCTTGGCAGCGTTTCCTTAGATCCGCCATTATTATTCATTACTAAGACTTTGTTTGGTAAAACTAACTAAAAAGGTAACTAAAACCTAAAAAGGTAGCTGAAAACTGAAAAGTTAACTGAAACCTGAAAAGGTAACTGATAAGGTAGCTGAAAATTAAGAACTGATAAGATAGCTCATTATATAAAAAAATGTTTGGCAAACTAACTGAAAAAGGTAAATAATTTTGATGAAATTACGTTAAAAAATATGATAATTATTTAATAGTATAGATTTAAAGGGTAAAAACGGAAAATCGAAACAAATCAGGTACCTGAAATCTCAAATGCTAGTCTAGGTAGCATTTCATTTCAGGTAGCTTATTTTGTTAAATAAGCTACTTGCCAAACGCTTACAAAAAAATAAGGTACCTGAAATTTTGGTCAAATAAGCTACTTTGACCAAATCAGATACCTGGAATAGCTTACCAAACAGAGCCTAAGACAAATTAAATTCAGTGAACCAAATAAAGTTAAAAATTTGGGAAAATCTATAAATACTATTAAAAGGCTAACCTAAAATGTTCAATTAAGTCCACGTAGACAATGCCACGTAGGATAAAAAAATCCACGCAGACATTTGAAGCCCACCTCATCCCCATAACCCAAATGCCACATACACATTCATACCCAATTACCCCGTCTCTTATCATCACTATTCCTACCGACAACGACATTCCCCCTTTTTCCGCTCATTTTGTTAACCGGCATTAATTTATTATTACATGGCATTAATTTAATTCATTTATCTATAAATTAATTTAGTTCACTTATCTATAATATTAAAAGATATTATCTATATTCTTAAATGATTTTTGTATATTAATATATTATTTTCCCAAATTTATGTAACCTTAGAAATTACATCAAATTTTCATAATTTATAGTTAATATTGACATTTTAATTGAAATTTTTGTGATAAAACATGTTAATAAATTATAATTTATATTAAAATTGAAATTTTTATAATAAAATATGTTAATAAATTAATTAAAACTCTTCATATTACTTACCACCCACCATTTTTATTAACATTTTTTCCTATTTAATTCATTTTTTTTAATTAAACACGGAAATAAATTGATTAAAACTCTTCATAATACTTAACACCCACCAAATTAATTAAATTTTTTTTCTATTTAATCAATTTTTATAATATAATATGTTAATAAATTTACTAAAACTCTTTATATTACTTAACAGTTAACACCAATAATTTTCATTGATATTTTTTCCTATTTAATTCACCTCTTGAGTTTCTCGGCAATCAATTATCTAATTAAATAATACCACAAAATAAATTAAAAATAAAATTAATATATGGATTTTATGGTTGTATAATGGCTATAAAACCTATAATAGTTTCTATCTATAAAATCTTATTAAAAGGCTAACAAAAAAATGTGACATTGCAAGTTTAATTGTGATGTGACAACTTTTAATGTGACATGGTAAAAAAAATGATATGGATTACCAATTTAAGAAAATTAAAAAATATAAGGTAAAAAAAGTTAAAAAAAATATAAGGGATAAACACACAAAAAAAAAATTGTAAACCATTGATCTCCTCTCATAATTTTTTTTTATTTATTTACCTTATTTATTTAATAACCATTATTTCCTTTATTTAATGAAATGACCTTTTAACTTTCATTTCATCATTACTATATATACTCTTATTTATGTACCATATTTTTTTATTTTTCTTTCATTCATAAAATTTTGAGAGAATTTTAATAGAATTTTTCATATATATAACTATTATATTCACCCTAATTTTCAATTTTATTCAAAAAATAGCACCTAAAGTATACATAGAAAAGTAAACTAATTGTTTCATTTTTCATTTTTCTTATGTTTTGTATTAATTTGTTATTATTTTTTGTGTTTGTATTAATATTGCATGAGAATGAATTTCCAACTTTATTCAAAAAATTGGTAGGTAAGGTATAGCTAAAGAACTAAATTAATTATTTCGCTTTTTATTTTTATTATGTTTTGAATTAATTAGAATCTTATTAGTTACTTTTTTGTCTTTATATTAATATTGCAGGAGAATGAATTTTCAACTTTATTCAAAAAATTGGTAGGTAAACTATACAATGAGAACTAAATTAATTGTTGCACTTTTTATTTTTATTATGTTTTGAATTAATTAGAATTTTATTAGTTATTTTTTTATGTGTGTTTGTATTAATATTATAAGAGGATGACATACTCACATATCAATAACAATGCACGAGATTCGAAATAATGGCTATGGATCTTCTTTACAGATTTTTTTTCTTGGTTTGGATGACTCTTTCATTTTTGTCAGTTTTTCATTTTTCTACAATGGTGTATTAGAAATATCGAATGGTAGCAAAAATCTTTAATAAGTTGTTGACATGTTGTTGCATTATTGTCCTTCACTCTTTCATATACTTTAGTCTCCTTTGTAACACTTATGTTTTATTTTTACTTTGTCAAACAGGTTACAAATCAAATTGTTTAGCCAAATTACGATACACATGTCAATTTGATCTTATCATAGTGTTATAATATGCATAAATAGTAATTAGTTAGAAAACGATTCTTATTCTCCAATTCATTGTTTCAATTCCAATGTGTAATTAGTTTTGCTCATCTTATACTAATAATAATAATTATTAGAGTTTACCTATAAAGTTTTGATCCTTACTTTACTCTCTTACTTTTTGTCCCATATCTAATCTTATATATACTACGGAGTATATTATTATAACACAAAATGTGATATTTTAAATATATGTAATCTTTCCTTGGAATTATTTGGAATAGTTGTTAATGTTGCTCACATAAAAGTTCACGACCGTTTCTTTGCAAGATAAACATAGGGCCAAGTACTTTAAAATGCACCAAAACGACAATAAAAACAGTATCTTCATTCAAGCAATAAAGAGGCAAAATGCAATGTTTGTTGGTGAAAAAAACCATTCATATTCTATAATTTTTAAGCCGGTCAAATCAATGGTTAAATAATAAAGAGACAATTGAATAATCGCTAATTAAAGAGACAATTGAAGAACCATTAATTGAACAGGCAATTGAAAAATCATTAGCAACTAAAACGAGAAAATTGAGAGTCATTGATTTTCTTTCTATAAAATCTCATCAAAATACCAATTCATATTGTCT
Source organism: Silene latifolia (assembly GCF_048544455.1). Taxonomy (NCBI): domain Eukaryota; kingdom Viridiplantae; phylum Streptophyta; class Magnoliopsida; order Caryophyllales; family Caryophyllaceae; genus Silene; species Silene latifolia. The sequence goes on along the minus strand of NW_027413226.1, from coordinate 165,916 downwards.
TATTTGATACCAGGTTGTCGAAACCAACATTACCCGTCCTTTGAAAAAAAGGGACGACAATGGAACGCAATTTCATGTTCCAATACTTCTATGACGTCAAGATTGTCCATAAGACCAGAAGTACCCGAAAATTCAATTTGACGGATTGTGTCCTCACTTCAAAACAACCAAGCTATTCACATTTTGGTTTGCGTACCATCCAGAATCAAAAATTTGGTGTATTAAACTTTTGTTTTAAAATACCGTTCCCCCAGTCGTGTTTATTTATTTACTTTTTTTTTTTAATTATTTGTGAGTGGTTTTTTAATTAAAATTAAACAAATGATTGAGAGGGGGACTACTCCATATAAGTTATTCACAAATTAAACACTTAAACACAATCAATTATTAACGATCCCGTGATTTTCACGGGTTCCAAAACTAGTTTAGATAATTAAAAGGTCTTAAACTGGATACAAATTTTATTATTGAGTATTGACAAGTAAGTGAGTAGTAACGCATCAAATTTGTTTGTTTTGATCGCGCTTGCCTCCATCATTATTAATAATTAATTTTAACTTCACTTGACTCAACTAAGTAATATTATTCTTTTTATCCAAATTATTTGTTTATATTTGATTAAAATAATCTTTATAAAAAATTAAAAAATAAAATAAAATAAATGATTGGGAAAATGGAGTAGTAAATAAGACCTTTTAATCCTACTCGACTAAAAAAATGATGTTAGTAATTTAAAGCACGATGATCATGAACCCTACTGTCTTCTTCCTCTAGTTGTAGGTTTATCAGATCAAATAAAATAGTGTTCTATAGGATGCGTTATCAGAAGATAAATGGCAAAGTGCATTATATAGCAGCCTTTAATTGGTTGTGGAGGATGGACTCATTGGTGTCGTCATTTTATGTTTCACTCATCAAATTCAACTCTTGCTGGCTTTAAAGATTACATAGCTAGTGGAACAAGCATCAATTTGGTTCTTGATGATGGCGTTATGTATTAAACTTAGCTATCTAATTGAAGTAGTTAGATTGTCCATATGTCCGGAATATTATATAATCTGTTAATTTTATGTAATTATAATATTTTGCTAGGAACTGCTTGTAGTCTGAGTCCTAAATGTTAGCTAGGATTCGAGTAGTATTAGTCGGTCCTACAGGGTTACACAGTAAATGAGTTTTGGGCAATATTATAATTAATATAGATTAATTATAAAGGTAATAAGGATAATTAAAGATTATTCTATTAAACTTTCCTAATTCCTAATTCTCTGTTTCTGATTTGTAGAGAGATGTAGAGAGAGAGAGAATATAATGCACTTTGCCATTTATTTTCTGATAACGCATCCCATAGAACACTATTTTATTTGATCTGACAAACCTGCAACTAGAGGAAGAAGGCAGTAAGGTTCATGATCATCGTGCTTTAAATTACTAACATCATTTTTTTTTAGTCGAGTAGGATTAAAAGGTCTTATTTACTACTCCATTATCCCAATCATTTATTTATTTTTTTTTTTTAATTTTTTATAAAGATTATTTTAATCAAATATAAACAAATAATTTGGATAATAACCATATCATGGTGTATTAAAAAGGTTTCAAGTTGAATAATAACCAAGTTATATATAAAAGCATGTTCAATGAACAACCACGACCTAGTGTAACTTGATTTATCACATCGACTTTTTATGTTACATGGGCAGGTTCTTTAGAAAAAAATATTGGAGATGCTCAAACTTGTAAATGTTTGAATTAAATGTGAAGTAGAGGACATGAGATTTTGTCATGACGATTACAAGAACGCTAGGGCATCAAGTAAAAATAGGAGGTTTTGTCACTTTATAACCCTCTGTGGTTTAGTTTTAGTCCAGATAAGGAAAAGAGAGGAATGGAATAATGATAACAATATCTCTTAAAAGTCTTTTCGAATCCAGGCAGTAAAGATTAAAAAGAGATGATAATATGCAAGTTGGTAATCTTGAAATAGCGTATGACCATATATTTTCCATATTCCTCTACCGTGCATGGTGCATCACATCTTTCACTTCTTGTTCCAACCTCTACTATGTGCTCCACTGTTTCTTTCTGATTCTTCAACACCTGCAAAGGCTACAATTACAAGTATTATTACAATAAGTCTCTTTTAAAACAAATATATTCGTCTTATGATTAAACCGGGTTAAATACACGTCACATGCATAAATAAAGACCAAGTTTTTTGCTAATATCTTGACATCTTGTTCTTTGTCTGATCAATAAAACTCATAGCTATTTGACCCGTCTTAAACTTAAAACGGATAGTATCGTCTTTAATGAGAATTTATATATTTATATTACTCCCTATATTATTTTGTTATTATTAATATTAGGACCGCCTTTTTCTCCTATACTATTTTTTTTAGCAAAAAAGTATAGTGTCACTTCAACATGATCTATAATTTGTAATCAACTATCTACATTTCGAGACCCACTTAATTAAATGCTAATCTTGGAAGTATTACTTTAATAGACTTTCCATTTATGAGAGGGCATAAAAATTCAGAAAAAAATGTCACACCTGAATTGATAATTTTAGATTATAGTTCTAGGACCCTGAGGAACTCCTACCGTTAAAACATTTAATACCCTTTATCAATGGCGAACTCCATATAATAAAATCTATAAAATGTCGTGCTGTAGCACGGGATCTAACCTAGTAAAATTATCAAAAGAACTGAACTTTATCAATGATATTCCTTCTAATTCTTTTAACTGGTCTAGTTTTCAAATTTGGCATATTCTTAAAATTGTCAAAATTTTATTTTGGACATTTTTATTTGTAAAAATGACATTTTGTATATAATTATGCAAAATTGCATAAGATTCATTTACGGAAAATTTTCTTCCCAGGTAAGAAATACCTCGTATGACATTTTAATTTGGAAATATAACAAATCCCTCCCCCATAAGTCAGATACTAAGTGCAATCAAGCCCTTTAACTAATAAATGTAGCAAATCACCCCATAAGTTTATCTTAATGTGCAACTAACCACATATCTTATTTTTAAGAATAAAATTTGTTAATTAAATGTTTTACTATTATTAAAAATCAAAATTATTGATTAGATTTTAATCCTAAAATTCTTGATTATTAAAAAACATGTTCAAATAATTTTTTTTTATTTTGGCAAAAATGTTCTTAATATGAGAATTGTTAATAATGTTACAATGAAAAATTACATGACCAACTTTTGTTTATAATAAAATTGATTTGCATTTTTCGTTGAATATGTAAATATTATATTTAATTATTTAAGAAATATATTTATAATAGTTTTTATAATAGAAAACAATAGGTTTTAGTTAAAAAAATGGTAAAAATTTTGATTTGTGCTTAATTGCACTTTTTTAAAAAGTTATGAGGCTAATTTGCTACAAGTCAAACTTAAGTTTCTGGTTTTTACATCGTTCATAAGTAATAAGTTATGAGGATAATTTGCTACATTTTCGAATTTTAATTGGAAGTAATTAAAATTTCTAACCGGTGTTGCTTCTAGCTGCGAATGCAATGAGGACATAATGTTGAGATTTAGAACAAGTCGGAACTTTAATAATGAGTTAACAGATAAAAGGAACCGTTGACAAACATCAATAGGGGTGTAAACGAACCGAGCTGAGCTCGAGCTCGGCTCGAATTTTTTAGCTCGAGCTCGGGCTCTGCTCGAAGCTCGTCAAGTCTAAAAAATTGAAGCTCGAGCTCGGCCCGGGAAAAGCTCGAGCTCGGCTCGAGTTCGAATCGAGCTCGTTTTGTCATTATCACTCCGTTCTTTTGGACTTAAAGCCATTTAATTTAAGTTCACTTCAAATCCTATAAGTTCAATTCAGTTCAGATCAGATCTTATAAGTTCAGTTCAGATCTATAAGTTCAGTTCAATTCAGATCCTATAAGTTCAGTTCAGATCCTATAAGTTCAGATCTTATAAATTCAGTACAGAAAAGTAATATACGGAGTATTATTTTTAAAAATCGACGCAAAAACATTTGACGTTATTAATTATTCGATACATATATACATTATATTATTATTTTCAAAACAAAATTATCACTCTTCTCATTATTTTTTATCGTAATGTAACCGTGGTATAATGTATGAACAAACCAATGTATATAAAGCGGAAAAATGTTATTATTTTACCTTGTGTTTTAGACTATATCTTCTTATCAGTGTTCTCTAGGCTGCCCATTAATTTCATGTAAAATTTTTGTTTAATCTCACTAAAAGTTTGCGTTTTTTTTATAATAATAATGATAATAATCAAAAGTTACGGTTTATAAAAAAACAAAATAATAATAAAAATAACAACAAGAACAAGAACAAGACCCATAATAATAATAATAATAAGAGTAAATTATTAATAACTCCCTTTTAAAATACACTTTTTAAAAATTACTCCCTTTTAAAAAAAATTTTAAAAATTACACCCAAAATATTGCAAAAATTTAAAAATTGCTACCAAACCCCTATATTTACATTTTTATGACAAAAATACCCCTTATTTTTTAAAAAAAATTCATATTACTACCCAACTCCATTACAACTATGCCCACCCTTCAACCACCCAAAGACTCCACGGCTAACCACCACAATCCTCCGCCAAACTTCACCACCGTGCTCGTCATATAAGAAATAAAATAAGGGGCATTTTTGTCATAAAAATGTAAAAGTAGGGGTTTGGGAGCAATTTCTAAATTTTTGCAATATTATGGGTGTAATTTTTAAACTTTTTTTTTTAAAGGGAGTAAATTTTAAAAAGTGTATTTTAAAAGGGAGTTATTGATAATTTACTCTAATAATAATAATAATAATAATAATAATAATAATAATAATAATTTAATAATAATAAATTAATTTAAACTATTGTAAATTAAAATTTAAAAACTCGCTCGGAAGTAGAATATGAAATAAAATAAGATAAGAAATGATGATATCAAATCAAATCATATCCATACTAATAATAATATTATTATTATTATTATTATTATTATTATTATTATTATTATTATTATTATTAGAGTAAATTATCAATAACTCCCTTTTAAAATACACTTTTAAAAAAAAAAATTATAATAATAATAATAATAATAATATTTAAGTTAAATTAATTTAAGTTAATTTAAAATCGAATTCTATAAGTTCAGTTCAGATTCTATAAGTTCAGATCCTATAAGTTCGATTGATTCGATCCTATAAGTTCGATTCGATTCTATAAGTTCAATCCTATCATATAAGTTCGATTCGATTCGATCCTATAAGTTCAGTTCAGATCCTATAAGTTCAGTTCAGTTCAGATCAGATCCGTTTCAGTTCAAAAGAACAGGGCCATATATATTTTCCCTTTCTCACCTTTTAAATCTAACTAAATATAAATATTTTTGAAAAATAACTAAATTATAAAATAGTAAAAAATATTATATCATAATATACTTATAAAAATGTCTAAATAACATATAATTTGAAATAAAAATAATACTACAATATAAAGATTATACAAAAAAAAATTTATAAACGAGCCCAAACAAGCTCGTTTTGACCGAGCACGAGCCGAGCTTTGACCGAACCGATTCCGAAGACTCAACGAGCCGGCTCATATAATTGACAACCCTAAACATCAAGCACTGTCAAACTTTTCCTTCACCCAAATGTCATTAATTTGAGCATCTCCATATTCTTAGCTGTGTATACTACCATGCAGCCAGGCACACCATTCAATTCCCAATTTCTGATTTGAAATTCAACCAATCATGAAACCCTAATTGTATGCTCACTACGCAACATTGACACGTTATTGAATTGCAAATTTGCGATGGTTTCTACGGAGTAGTATATTTTGGCATATAATAGGAGATTACCTCGGGAAAGAACATCATGTTTCGTCTTATTTATTTATATGGCTAATATATAATATTTAACCCATTGTAAATTTGTGATAAATATATCCGTAAAACTTGATGATTTTAATTTTTAAGTTTGAATCCTTATTCTTGCATTGTGGTTTTTGTATGTACGTCGAATTTAAGAGAAAAATCGCTATTTCAAAGAACGATTTTTCTCCTTATCTATTATATAATTCTCTAATGCAGAAGCCAAAAAGCTGACGTGGCATCATAAAAAAAAAGCACTATCCTACGTGTCACAGCCATAGCATTAGTAGAAGAAAAAAAAATAAAAAAATCATATATTCAATGTGAAACCTGATTGGGAAGGAATATTCCATATTCCATAGTTTTCAACGTAACTTTGGGGTGGAAAATTTCAAAGTCCATATTTTTCAAAGATATCTTTTCTTATATCCTATATTTTATATTGTAACCAAAAAACATCCTATATTTTATATTTTATATTTTATTATTTACTTCCTAATTTAACTCAAATAAAATAGCTTAAATTGACCGAATCCTCCGAACAAACAACATGATTTCCAAAAAAAAAAAAATCACAAATTTTCAATAAACTGGCATATACCATATATAAAAAATATTTCACAATTTTACTAAATCATTTACCATGCAAATATTTACTAAAATCCTAAATTAAACAACTGATTTCCTATATTTTAGGAAGGAGAGTATGAAATATTCCAAAGTCCATATTAAAATAATTTGCTTCCTAATTTAACTCCAACAAAATAATTTACATTGACTTAAATCTCTCCATACAAAGAAACGTGATTTCTAATCTAAATAATTTACAATTACAATCACAACTACAATAAGTTAAACCAGGTAACTAATACTAAAATACTAAACTTAAACAACTGCTTGCCGGTATTTTAGGAAGTAGAATATGAAATAAAATAAGATAAGAAATGATGATATCAAATCAAATCATATCCATACTAATATTATTATTATTATTATTATTTTTTTTTTTATGAGATGCGCGCAGCTTTCATTAAAATAAAAGTAAGAGTTTACATGAAATTGGTGGGGAGCCGAGAGACAATTATTAATAGCAAAGCTAAGCCTAGTAAAAATGTAAGCGGCTACCCGAGCCCCGCATCCCGAGATACCGTTTCCGGATCCGCTTGAAGGCAACAAAGATCAATAACTCAACTCCCAAGGGAAGAGAAAGAGAAAGGTAGGAAACTTTTAAAAAATCCCCAAGCACACTTTCGCCGATAATAACCCGGCCCGCAATAATAATAACCCATTCAAAGGTGAAGAACCCGTTAAATTAATTTACATCACGCCCGTCCCAAGAATAAAGCAATAAATCCGCAGGACGAAGAGAGCCACCATGCCCATCAACCAAACCGATATCAACCTCCTTCCCCAGAATACGGATCTATAGCGGATGTCGAAAAGAGTGTCCCGGACAAGGTTATGCCGATGTTTAACGCCCACAAGATCTATAAGAAACAGCGTGGTCCCCAAAAACATCCTCAAAAAAAAACCCGAGAGCAAGTTGGCCTAGATACGCGAATAACGGAACACCCAGACGATGCCCCAACACACTACGGTAAGACCTCCCGTTCATAGTCCCGCCCTCCTATAGGAACCGCACGTAACCAATCGTAGGAGTGAGAACCGTTTCGCCATAAAGCAAGTTCAAAGAGAAAAGGACTACGAGGCAAAAGAAAGAACCGTCGTGAAATAAATGTCCGCCAATTTCTTCATAAGTTTGGGGGCGAAATTTCACTAGGGTGACCTAATATACTCACCTTTTAAGTCACTAACTAAATATAAATATTTTTGAAAAATAAAAGCATAAAATAAAACATCTCCCGCCGCATAGACACCAAGACCACCAAGATGAAAAAATGTTATATCCCCATAATATAAGCTTAACGAAGAGCGGCATCAAAAAAGATCTAAAATAATGGAAACCCAAAAAAGTAGGGAGCATATAATTTGAAATAAAAATAAGAAGAAGCAACTCACATACCTCAATCCTTGCAACCAAGTCCATTAGCTCAATGGTCTTAGTTACTCTCGTCGCCACAATATCACCGCTAAAACCAGGACAAGTACCGACAGTCCACCCAAAATCGTAACACTACGCAATGGTCGAGAAATAGAAGTGGGAAAACCCCAGAAGCCGACTTTGATCCTCAACAGGCCAAAAGACCTCCGTCTTGGAGACATTAAGATGCAATCCAAAACGAGGGCCATCCAACCTAATCAAGTCCAAAACCTTCCCCACCTCCAAAGTATCACCCACGATGGTGCCATCATCTAAGTACCATGCTTGCAAAGTGAGGTCAAAAGTGTCCCGGATCTTGCAAACCAAGGGATGCAAAACCAACGCAGCCAAAGGCCCCAACGATCACCAACACCCCGACAAGACCACAATTTCTGATTTGAAAAAAAGACGGGCAACGGGCAATAACAAAACTCCACCCAACGGGAGAGAGCGGCAACGACGGCGGACCTCACTAGCATGGTCGAACGGAACAAGGTTGAACGCATTATTGAAATCAACAAATTTAGAAAGCCCCACTGAGCCCCCTAGCCTCAAGGAGCCGGTTCAAGGCATGCAAGATAGCCTCTCCTCCACCGGACACACCCACCCCGAACCGAAGCCCATCAAAATAAGAAGATAAAGACGGACCAACCATAGAAGCACCAACCTTAGACAAGCCGTCTCAGATAACAATGGGATTTCCACCACCCTTTAACGAGTGGCGTGAGAGGGCGCGCTAAATGCACTCACCCGGAGGAAGAGGACATCGGCCCTCAAGAAAAAGATTAACCACCCTAGTAATAGAAGTGATCAAATCATTTGAGATAGCCTTATTCAAACAACCCATAAGATGTGTGGTTTAAAACCATCCCTCCCACGTCGAAGTACCACGAGGGAAGCTCCGAACCATATCCAAGACAACCACCGAAGAGGCAACCAAAGGATGATGATCCCCTTAGGAGGCAATGAAGGAGGCGGGGCGACAGGATGCTTCTCACGCAGGGCCACGAGAGTGGCATCGGAGTCCCCGCAGGAAGAAAGCACCCGTGGCATCATAATGGCCATCGAAAATCTTCCGCCGACATTGGCGGAGGTTAAGCTCACTCAAATCCAGATCCTCATCCACAGAAAATGAAGTAAGACCCTCATCAAAACACTCATATATTCAAACCGAAACCCCTGTGCCCCCAAGCAAGGATAGCCCCGGCAATACTCTCCTCCCGATGCGACGTCGAATAGCAGTCGACACTCATGATTACTCCGAGGAGCGAAAGTCCCGAGCAAACAAAGCGGTCCAGCAAACGAATCCAAATGAAAGATCACTAGGGGCATCATACACCGCATCCAAGGCCCCTTTCAAAGCCCGAGCAAACCCAAGACGGCACCTAGGAGGAATAGATTTCACGTAACCCCAAAGACAACAAACGATCCAAATAAGATATAGACCACCGATTTTATATTTTATTAACCGGCGTAAGGAGCCAAAGGTTACTTACCATGAATATGGAAGGTGTAAATGCCATCAACACACCCCGGATGCTCCACAACATCACCCCGACTATGCCGAATCTTGCTCCTAACAAACAACATCATAAAACACACCCCGCACAAAAAATCCCCATCCGCCTCAAAACACTCTCGGCATTAGAATAAACCAAACTATATAAAAAGTCCGACGCGTATTCCAACGCACCGCCATGACAATGTCGGACCCAGAAATGTTTCTCGCTTAAGCCATGCAAATTATTTACCAAAACCATCCCGAACCCAAGACCCGAAAAGGACGAACCTCACAAGCCTATATTTTAGGAACACACCACCAACCTAGACCAACAAACACCACCCGAGCGTAAACCACCAACAAGTCCATATTAAAATAATTTGCTTCCTAATTTAAAAGAACTCCAACAAAATAATTTACATTGACTTAAATCTGTCCCCATACAAAGAAAACCTCAACAAGTGATTTCTAATCTAAATAATTTACAATTACAATCACAACTACAATAAGTTAAACCAGGTAACTAATACTAAAATACTAAACTTAAACACCACAACCCACGTTTGGAACGACGACGACGTGAGGTTGCCGCGCATTGAGAGTTGACTACGGCGACGTGAGGTGGCTGTGATGTGATGAGGTGGGTGATGACAAACGCAAAGAATGCCCTAATCGCCGATCGCTCCCTTCACCTCTAGGAATTAGAATTATTAAATAAAATAAGATAAGAAATGATGATATCAAATCAAATGATATTATTATTATTATTATTATTATAATAATAATTATTATTATTATTATTATTATTATTATTATTATTATTATTATTATTATATTATTTTATTATTATTAAATTATTATTAATCATTATTAATTATTATTATTAAATAGGTAATCATCAGTTAACCCTATTACGTAATCACTATAAAAATAACGACGTTAACCCACACATTTCCATCCACCTCCATCGTTCATTCATATTTTCCAATAAACCAAAAGAATTTTTATCAACTTTACCATGGCCTTCAACTGTACTCCGGTTGCAATCCGTCATCTGAAAGAAGATATGCTCACCACAGAAATTGCCGTGCGCGTTGTCCACATGTGGGAAAGAAAAAGTTTCTACAACAAAGGCGAAACATTAGCGTTAGAGATGCTATTGTTAGATGCAGAGGTATTACGTGTTTTAACGTAAATTTACACATTATTTCTAACAAACAATCATGTATCCTTAAATAACTTACCATAATGACTTTAATTTACAGGACAAGTAGATGGGTTTAAGGAAATTCGTCGACCAAGAGTTCTAGAGGTAGAATTAGTCGACGTGACTTACCGAATTTACACAATTATGGGATGTTTCGCCCAAGCGATGCTCATTTTTGTTTAATATTTGGATCTTGGAATAATTTATATAATTTAGTAGGAGATCATTATATAAATGTTAAAACTTGTTAAAGATGTAAAACATTTAATGTTAATTTTTCCTATTTTTCGTTCATTCTCATAAATGTATGACATCGCGCACTTTATTCTCCTTTCTCTATTTATTATTATACGTGTTTCATTCTTTCATAGAAAGCGGTTTCTTTGAAGGAATTAATGATTGGTAACATGATTTACCAATTCACCTACATAAGCTTACAACGATTTTTGCGGTTATTATACAACTTAATTAATGTCCATACATATTAAAAAAGGGGTTTCATGTTGCAAACTCATATTACGAGTTTAAAAGGAAGTCACATTTTATCAAGAGAGTCTTGATTTCGAAAGTGACACCTCCGTCATGATGATGACATATTAGTTTTAATTACTCAAGTGTAATTCAAAAGTTTGCGAAAAGAGTTTTCAAAAATACTTATAATACTCCAATATGATACCGTCAAATGACTCACTTCGAGAAAGGCCAAATCGATTGTTTATGCGCTAAAGAGTTTAGGCATATGATGACAATTGAACGGTTAGGTAGTCCAATTTCGCAAGAAGTTGATATTTGCCACATGTTGCACTAACTTTATAGTAATTCACTCTTACTAAGTGTATAAAATATCACGAATGACTTGAAGAGAGGTCTTCATAAGATTCATTTTTTCTTGTTGAAGCAAAGAGGAATGTGAAAGTGAGTGGAAGTTAAGAAGAAGTATCAACCCTAGATGTATGTGATAGAACAAAGTTGAAAGAGACATCTACTCAAAGGATAGGCTAGTTCCACTATCTTGGTATGAGATACCAAGTATGGATCATTTCTTTGTAAAGAAGTTTAATTTATTGATAAAACGTAAGACGTTTAGCATAAGATATTTTTGTATCGAAATGGTGCTCGAGTAGCAATGATTTAGATAGGGACAAATGTACCTAAATTTGGTTTTAAAAGAATGTAATCATCTATGTTTATACATAGAAGGCATCACTTATGTGATTTAGAACAAAATGTTGTACCTACTCCTATGATAACTTGGTGGTTGGTTTAGACCACTTAAGTTAGAGGAATTTTACATTCTTCAAGAAAACTAAATGTTATACAATCTTGTAGATTTTAAAGTCTCTAATCTGGTGAACCCAATTGATCAAACCTCAAGTAAATTCATTTCAAACGAGTAAACGAAAAACACATTGAACAACCATTTGATTGTGAGTCTTATGGTAGGTGTGCATGTATTATGTTTTTCTTTTGCAGAAAAGAAACACAATAGTGAGTTGATTGACCATATACATACGGATGTGTAAGGCTGATAATTGGTTATATATATACTTCGTTACTTTTACCGTAATGTTTAGTAGATATGAAAACCTCGTATCTATTTAATAAGACATAAAAGTGATTTTTGAAACGTGGAATATTTTCAAAATGAAGTAGTAAACCAAAAGCACGTCAATATCAAGATGTTGATTGGAAGGTTCAAAGTAATGACTTTGAAGATCAAATGGGTAATATCAAGTAATGACCTTGATAATCACTAAGAAGATTGTGAACTAGTTCACATAATACTTTCTCCTTGGGACACCATAGAGTATGGTGTAGTCAAGTATATAAACCGAACTTTATGAGATATAGTTTGAGGTTTTTTCGCAAATTTTATAAGCAATTTTCTCACTAAAAGTTTAAAACCCGACTATAATAGCCTAAATGACTCCATATGAGATATGGGTAGGGAGGGTCCCCAACTTGTCATTATTATACATTTGGGATCATAAATGTTTATGTTCAGAACCAATTTGTGTATTTGTGAGGGTTATCCAAAATTGAACCACTTGGTGTTTACTCCTCCAAAACGAGAACAAAGAGTTTGTGGCTCATAATACTGTCTTTCCAGAAAGATTTTCATTTTCTGGAAGACAGAGTGGGAGAAATTTTGAACTTGCGGAAGTCCAAGACCCACAAACTGAGTACAATGCAAGAAGATGTTCTTTATTGACACTCAGTGGTTATAAGGAGATAATTTTGCGATAATATTGCGTTACTTTTCGAAAGTGACGAATCTTGAACCCTCATCAAAGTCTTTTCTATAGTATGAACTCTATGTTATAGCGTGTCACCATGCAATTCGAATGGATTCCCTTACACAAGATGTGATAAGGTAGGAAACACGAGATGTTTCCGAGACTTGATTTAGGGCGAATACTTTGGTTGGTTACCTTGATCTTGTCGTAAAGGTTACATAAGATGTTTAAAATTTGGGCTTGTTATAGAGAGTTTGTGACAACCCAAATGCCTTTATCAATTTGTATGGTCTTAGCAATATAGCCTCTCATGAGGATGAGTTTAGGCAAAAGGATAACGAAACTTTCTCCTTGAATGTATCTTATGAAGGGAGAAGTTTTGTTGATGTTGTCAATGCTAAGAAGCCTAACATGATTGAAAGATCCCTTTTGTGATATACATACGTCAAAGAGTTGGAACTTTGGGTTCATTCATGTAGTCTATCAAAACGGTATTACTCGAGTGTCGAGATAACATGATGATACATGGAGTTTAGTGAGAGCTAAAGTGATATTTCTTAGTCTAAAATATGTGTTTGACATATTAGTGACTAGAAATATTCTCGGGTGAATACTTGAGAGTAGCATGGCGCATATTAAATATCCGGATCTAATGAGATAGATCTCTATGGATATTAGCATTATAGTCAAGAGACTTATGTGACAAGATTCTTGACTCGTTCAAGTTGTTGAACAATTAATATGATCTCTTGTGCTTCCGCTGCAGGATCTATTAAATATGCTAAAAGCTTCTCTCGTCGGGACTTATCATGTTGAGAATATGAGAAGTCATTTCCTAGTGAGTGTCACTAGATGATTATCAAGAGCATCCTTGAGTACTTGAAAAGCACTGAGGATTTACTCTTGTAGTTTGGAGGAATTTATGAATTTTGTGTAAAAGGATTACACGGAAACATTCCTATGCTTATAAGATGTTATGGGCCTCGTTAAGGAATGGTTAGCATGTAAGAGTGTTGTGTGCATAAGGAATAATATGTATAAGAAGTTATACATATATGTATAAGAAGTTATACATGTATAAAGCAGACATGTATGAGGAGTCATACATAAAAGATGTCATATGAAGGATGTGTATGTATAAGTGTTATACGTACAAATCATGAACGAAAGCTAATTAAGTACATTACAACATCCGATGTTGTAAGAAAGATAGTTGATAACCGGAATTTAATAGGACTAGAGTAGTTCTGTTAGCCGAATATCGTATCCCAAGAGACTGTGAAAACAGTGGGAGTGTTTGACTGGCTTTAGAACCAGAGTCTAAAACTTGTTTAGACATGTACTTAGAAAGGCTCTATGTGATAAAAAGATTGCATAGAACAAAGGAAAATAGTAATGGAAATTAGAGTGATGCAACTGTTGCTAATGCTCTAACCAAAGCCGTTGGCATAAGGTAGACATGATGGTTATGTCATCTCAATGTGAATTGAGGAGTATACGTTAATTGCTAAAGATCGTTATGTAAATATTGGATAGAGTATTGATATTTACATAAGTGATGATCGCATTCATTGTTAGAGTTTCTTTAAGAACTCAATTATTCAGTTTGACTGAAAACATTGAATACCTTGTTTATCTGAATAAGTTGTGGAGACAATGTTGAACACTATTCAAGTGAACAAGATGAACATTGTATTTTGTCCCTAGTCACTTAATGAGGTGACGTCTCGGAGTGACTAGATTGTAAGTCGATTGATGGTTGTTCAACACTATAAGGTCATACGTGATGACTAGTCGATTACATAGGCATAGTGTGTGACACTTTGACGGACAGTGACCATTTAGAGAGTCCCTAAGTTCTATTATAGACGCCTGGTCGTGGCGGGGATCTCTAAGATGTTTCTAATGAGTCGATTCTTTTGACTGGAGACTATTATCTGAGCAAGTGCAATTTTCGAGTGATTTTGGTTTTTGTCAAAGGTTAAGAAAGACACAAATAAAAACAACAAACAACTAGAAAACAATTAAAACTACCTTGAGGAATTTGACTTCCCCAAGGTTAAGAAAGACACAAATAAAAACAACAAATAACAAAAATATTTACATAGTTACAAGAAAATTGTTGTTTAGTTGAATCGAGTTGACGTATGTCTTACAATTCCTAGGAAAATTTAGGTCCCAGAGCCGAGTCGGTCAAGACTGTACAACACCGACAAGTCGACTTAGTCTATTCCTATTCAACTATATGCATGGTCTAACAAAGGCTTGAGTTGGCTTATTGTGGACGCGGGACCACGGGAGAAAAGCGAGCAAACTTTTGTAATTTTCTGCATTTGTGGAGTCGCCACCAATTTTTGTGGGAAATTGGAACCGTTCGAATGCCTCGTGTCATGTCAAGACACAAAGTAATGACATAGACACTAAGAACTCGTTACCCTTAGCATTCTATGTCTAGAATGACTCTCGTGGATGCCATTGAACACGGATGTTCACAGAGATCTGGAGTAAGGGGTGAGGGTGCGTATTATGAAGCTCTTTTGATCGAACACCTAATCCCGCCCGCCTCGATAGCGGCCTCTACTAATGATTAGGGAAGTTGTCTATACTTGTTATCTTGAAGGTTATATGCATGCAATGCAACATCCAATAGATTAATCCTAGCATGTGAGAATTAACTAAGTCGGTGAACATGTAATTAGCATACATTGAGTCAAAGTAGGGTTTAGATTAATTACATGTGAAAACAAGTAAATAAATCATCCAATACAATAAATAAATGCAATAATTAAAATTACAATAATTTATAATGGTCAATTGATTTACATCGAAAATACATTTAAAACGGATAATTTGAGAAAAGGAAGGGGAAAGTAAAATTAAGTTATAAAATAAACAGATTAATAGTGATAATACGGATAATAGTTAATTAATTAAGTAAACTAATAAACTATGTCAAGGCAGAAACAGGAGTTCAGAGACAAAACTCAACTCGAATAAAGCAGCAGAGTCTGCGTCCTTTGAAGAGGCGCAAAGAACGCCGCGTCTATTCCTAACTTCGATTAAAGGCCGTGAGCGGAATTTCATATCGTTAATGTTAATTGGTAATTTAACGGTTGATTAATTAGATTTTACTCGGATAGAAGTGATTTAACATATTATTAACATGTGAAGCAGTCATAAAAAACGATAAAACATGGAACAAAACTAATTAGAACAATTAATTACAAGGTGAATGGATGGATTAACAAATTAAATAAACTAAGTTAGATAGGTTATTAATAACGAACTAATGATGATGATAACAAATAACAGATGCAAATATATCAAAGATGAATTCCAGAGACTCAATATTGATGAATCGAACCTCAAAAACCCGAATTGATTTTAATGACGAAAACCCGCAAATATGAATTATAAGGGATTTAAGTTGGGAATTTAATGACGAACTAATATTAATGATTTACATGTCAAAAATTGTTATACTAAAAATATTGGGTTAATGAAACATAAACAATTGAAAGACGAAACAAAAACAATCAGACGAACAAAAGACGAAAGAAGAAGAAAGGAAGAAGGAATGCAGCAGCCTCAGGAAGAGGCGTAGCAGGTGTTGCGTCCCTTCGAAGAGGCGCAGCAGTTGCTGCGTCCTTTCTCGACGTTTGTCTCCTGTTAATCCGTAAAAAGGGTTTAAACGAAGGTTTTAGAAATCGGTTTTGAATGTATTTTCGACGTAAACCTTAAAATAATGATTACAAAAATAAAGTACAATATTAAAAGAAGGAATTTACACCCTCAGACTTACATGTTTGACGAAACGAGATTGACTAAGTTAACGATTAGTGATTGCTCGACTCGAATGTACGAAAAAAGTTCCCTCTAAGAGGAAATTAAACAAGTTGATTAAAGTTGATTGATGTGGAGTTGGTCAAATTGGTCGGTCATGCAAAACGAGGCTGGTACTCAGAAAGATCCGAGCTTACGTGATCGAAAGATCAAGCACGTAGGCGCCAAAAAGCAAGAGCGTGGTCTAGAATGCAAAAGGAAAAGAGAAGGGCGGACACTCGCGTGAGAAATATGTGAGGCGCAACAGTCACTGCGTCTCTTGGAAGAGGCGCATCACTTGCTGCGTCCTTTCCTCAGTGGTTTCCTCCTGCGGAAGAAAGATTTCCGCGTTTCTATTATGGAAGTTGCGGTTTGATCTCAATTTCCTTAATATTTTATATAATATTCCAGGATATAATTTACCAAAGAGATAAAAGATTGAAAATATGGAATAGAAATATCCGGAACATTCCAGAATATTCCGACTCGGCATTTTAAACTGTTATTAGAAAATGAAGACGGTTTTTGTCCCGGACTCCAAATGTACTCTAATTACTGCCAAAATGACTGTAATGACACCTAGATGACGACTATGAGGTAGACACAAGTGTTTGAGCTATCACTTGATGATAAACTTACGAACTGTGATAAATCATTCCGCGTACCAAACATGCGGCCCAATCATCACCGGGTGGCTTGCGGGAGGTGCAGAAATGAGGTATCTACAGAGCCCCCACTTTGACTAAGGCTTGGACAAGGTGAAAGTCAAAGTATAGCCATCAGGTCAATCGAAGATTACAACCTGACGACTATGGCGACGCGAGGCGGCTCTAGGGTTCTGAGCCAATGACCTGTCGTCAGGAACATTTTAGAGTCTGTCGACTATCGGGGAGGGTCGTTTAATGTCCATTAGACTACGTAAGGTGGCTCGCCAGCCATAAGAAGAGACCATACCTGAGATTCCTTGAGACTCCAAGGGAAGGCAAAACGTGATATCGAAGAACAGCAGGACGTAGGCAGAAATCGCTGGGAGAAATCTGCTTGGGTTGGTTTTTCAAACAAACTTCGGTAAAAAACTTGGATCTGATGTTGATCTCCATGTGTTGAGAGGGGCAATTGGATGTCCGGAATTCTCGATGGGAAAAATTAATCGAGGCTGATCTCCACGTGTTGAGAGGGACAATTGGCTGTCCGGAACTCTCGCTGGGGGAACGCAATCGAGGCGTGTGAAAACACCTGTCAGAGGGTACTTGCTCGTTGCGGCAAGCGAGGTCTTGATAAAATACCGCGACAGTTCGCAGTTGGCTTGAAAATACGGATCCGGGCGGAGAATAAACATCAAACGGACCAAATATACGACATATGGTATTGAGGAAGAGGCGCACCAAATATGGGCCCACAAATAACGAATTCATAACGAATCTTTGAAAATTCTTATGGAGGGAAACTGAGGAAGAGGCGCAGCACATGCTGTGTCTTTTCTAAGTGTGGCTTTTCTGAGTAAAAACTCGATGAAACACGGGTTTATTTCATAATTTTCGAAACACAAATTCACAAAATACTCTCTCAAATTCCAACCGTTCTGTTGGAATATGTGTCCTCCGACAATAATGCGATCACGACTGTTGATCATGATGATCACATGTTTAAATCTCATTATAAAGAATACAATTGGGAAGTAATTTTTACTGTCAACTGATCAACATATATCGGTAATGATTGGCTGACTAGAGTTTGACATTACTGTCGTGCGACGGTGGTGATCAGTTGATCCCCTAGGTCATACCTATAGGGCAACACTCTTAATTGATCATTTAATTAATCATATAACGTTACGAGTTAATTAAATTACTTGAAAATTGATGGACGATTTTGGAAGTAAAATTTACGTATCACATTGAAATTTGATTAAATGAGATACGGTCTGAGTAATCGAATTGTATCATTACTCAGATGAAATTATTGTTTAAAGAAACAATTAAATTTGAATGAATTATTATAAATACGATTTATAAATTGGTAAATTATTTTGGTACAAGTAATTATGAATTACTAAGTCGATTTTTGCATATGACGTATTTTTATTAATACGTTGATTTTTAATATGTTAAAAATACATAGCAATTTTATGTGACATGTGACATGTGACATATTGACAAATTGACAAAAATAAAATGGATTCCATTTTAACTATATGTACCGAAAATTAGAGGAGGATTAAGCTAATTATATGTTGATTATATTAGTGGAGGGCATGATGATTACCTACTAATCTAGCCATGCAACCCTATTGTGCATTGTGAAGACAAATAAGTGCATGCATTGGCTCCCCTCCCCCTCCTCTTGTCCGGTTTTTAGAAGAGGAAAACCACTTGGTTTTTCCTCTCAATTTTGACCATATACACAATAATGTTATTGTCTTTCATTTATTCATTCATTCATATCATCAAAATATTTTTAGAGAGATAAAAATATTCCACTTCCTCTTCTCCTCTCCTAACCGATTTTGGGAGATTATAACCAAATTATTTTGGGTCATTTTTCTACAAAAATTAATATTATCTAGTATTCATAGTATTAATTTTATTAAGAGTAAACTTTGGGTATAAATCCTTGGGAGAGATCCTACACTTGGGTCTTTGTTCATCCAAAAGGAAAGCTCAAGAACAAGAGAGAAAAGAGATCTCTCTTGTGCCCATTTGAACCGAAAATCCAATGTAAGAATGGATGTTTCTTCCTTATTTTGTTTATTTGTTTGCATGCATAAGATCATTAGTTAATTTTATGACAAATTAAATTAAAACATATATGAATATATTAAGTATATAGATCTACTTTTCCTTCAATCGGTATCAAGAGCCATGGTTGTTTGCATGCAAATCGGTTAAAAGTTTTTCCGAGTTATAAGAATAACATATAAAACTTGAATAATTTGTGTTATTATGAGATATCACGAAATTAATTTATGCATGTTAAATTTCTGGTCCTAAAATGTTTTTAGGATATTTTGGTTAATTTACGGATTTTTATTGTTCATATTATACAATAATGGCATTTAAATGTGATTTTATGAGTAAAAATGTCATTTTCGGTCTAAAATTAGCTATACTTCGAATTTTCCAGTGATTTTTGGATATGTTGTCACATATATTATTTTGAGATAACCTGTAAATTTTCAAAATTTTTGAACTTGTTATGCTCGAAAAATGGATTTTTCATTATTAAATTCGGATTTAGGTGAAAAATAGGTTAATATGAGATAAATTTCAAATCTGGTCATAGAAATTTAAAATGTTGTCACATGCAATTTTACAAGATGTGTGTAAAATAATGGGCTATAATGAAGTCTTTTTGCATGATTTATGGATTTTTGAAGAAAAATAGCATAAATAGTGACATTATTAGTGAAAAATTAATAAAACATAATCTATGACTAAGGAAAAACGTTATATATTGCATTTTATTATCTTTTTCAGATCTAAAATTGAAAAGGTAATGAATATAATTTTTCCCATGTTTTTATGATTATTTTATTAAAAACCGATAAACCGCAACATTGTTTTTCCGGAAAAATTTCGAAATTTTTGACCTAAGGTTTTTAACATTATGAGTGTCATGGTATTTTTCCAGAATGTTCATGAGTTTAAATTTTGTGATTTATTTGAAGTTTATAGCTTATTTTTGTAATTTTTAGTCCATTAATGAACAATTTTATAAATATGAGTTAATTATGGTCAAATAATTAGTGAAGACTAAATTTTGAGTCCTAAGAGGTTAGGGTAATTAACTTATGCATAAATATGAATTTATGTAATTTTTGTGATTGTAAAACGTTGAAATCACGCAAATCCGTAAAAACCGAGTAATATACGATATTGGCTAATTAAAGGCGATTTAGCATAAAATTGGGCATGTACATACATAATATAATGCTGCATTTTCTTTATGATTGTCATAATTTTAATTTATGTAATTTTACTTAGTATGGCCTTAGTTTTTAATTGGTATTTCCCGAAATGTATGGGAATATCGATTCGGTTGTAATTTTATTGTGATCTCGTATCACCGTTTTGTAATTTAATAGATTTATTTTATTTTAGTTACAAATGTATAATAGGAAATTATGTAATTTATTATGTAATTTTATTCATTCCGGAGTTCCCAAAGACGGATTTCTTCAAGAATGGCGATACATAAAGACGGTGTTACCTCGAGATGCGTGTCACAACCGAAGTTCAAGGGACCAATGGAGTTGGTTTCCGAATATGTAATAGTTAAATAGTTTTTGTTTTTTAGGAAAGGCCATACTAGGATTTATTTATTTTTATGCTTGCATTTTATTTTATGTCGCATGCATCGCTAAATCGCCATAACTAAAACATGCATCTTCTTTCATCGAGTTAATCGACCGTGTCAATTAAAATTATCGTAGTTCACCGCTTTAGTTCACTTAAAACGTGATAGATAATGAATTGACATGACCTCTCGCTAAAACAATCAATTGAGACATAGCCTTACCAAATAGTAGAAACCATGAAAACCTATTTCGTGAGGGAGTGCACTCGGCCGGTACAAACCTTGTTACGTAGGGGAAGTGGGTGATAAATGTCTATCCACCGAATTCATGTTGATAAGGGTTTCATCGGATACCCCGTGCCTAAGTTAATGTGGGTTTGGATAATGGACACATTTATTCAAAATTTGGATTGAACTCAACAAAAGTTATTGATAAGGGTTTCATCGGCTACCCCGTGCCCTTGTTGATGTGTTTTGGGCTATAGATAAACATTAGAGTAATTTATCGACCAAGAGTTCTAAAAGTAGAATCGATTAAAAGGTTAATCCACCGAGTTATATTGATAAAGGTTTCATCGGCTACCCCGTGCCTAAGTTGATATGAATTTGGGTCTTGGAATCATTTATCTAGTTGGGTAGAGGTCACTAGAAAAATGCATAAAACTTGTTTAAATCATACATTTTACGAGTATTATTATTAAAACGACATTTGTTTTACTCCTTATATTTTGTTTTGTAGACCACTTCTTTTTCTCATAACAAATGGCAACACCAACACCAAACACCACGCCTCTCGCTAATACTTCATGGCTCCGATCCTTCATGGATCGATGTAAACTTGAAAAGAATGGGTCAAATTTCTCCGATTGGGATGCCCAACTCAAATTGGCCGCCCAAGGTGACGACAAGCTTCGTTACCTTACCGAGGCCTCTCCACCCGAACCTACTACTAGGTCGACCGCCGCCACTAGGGAAGCATATGAGGCTTACCAAAAGGAGTCCGCCGCAATGAAAAATGTCTTGATATTTGCGATGGAGGCGGACCTCCAAAGGAGAGCCTTTAAAATGGGCAATGCTAATGAGATTTACTCCAAGCTTGTGACAATGTTTTCACAAACTCCGCGGATCGTCCAATATGAGGCGGCCACGACATTCTTTGATCTCGACTTCAAAGAGGGCCAAAAGGTTAGCCCTCATGTGCTCAAACTTATGGAGCTTGTCGAGACCTTGAAGATTCAAAAGGTTGAAATCCCTAAAGAACTCATTGTAGATAGGATTCTACACTCCTTGTCCAAAGTCAAAGCATATGTTCAATTCCGGGTGAATTTTAACATGCAAGACAATGATGTGTCTCTTGAAGAATTTCACAAGTTACTTGTGCAAGCCGAGAGGGACATGGGGTTAAATGTGAACCCACCAAAAGATGTGCTTAACATAAGCACTAAGAGTAAGGGGAAGTTCAAGAAGAATGGGAGGAAGGGTAAGAAGCAAACTCCCACATTCACCAAAGCTAAGACTTGTGAAGCTAGCACTTCAAAAATCAAGAAGGGTCCTCTTGATAAATGCCATTATTGTAATGGTATGGGACATTGGAAAAGAAATTGTTCCAAATACCTTGGTGATATTAAGGCTGGAAAGATCACTCCAGTAGGTAAATGACTATCCTTTCTTTTATGTTTCTAATTCAACTATGGTATTATGATACAAAGTTGTGATAATGTATCTTCCTTTTTATTGTAAATAGGGCCTCCACCAAGCAAAGACAATGGAAAAGAAAAGCAAGCATAAGAAACCATCAAGGAGCTAGGAATAGCTTTCATGGAGCTTTGCTTTTCATTGTCTTATTTTAAATTATGTTTTGGATTTTAGAACCTTAAGTTTCCGTGTTCGACATGGAAAGGTATTTTGGATAATGGTTTGTATTTTGGATAATGGTGACTTGGTTTGCAACCCAAGTCACCCGTTTTATCATTTTATCCTTTTGTTCTAAAATTCATGTTTAAATGCTTATTCTTAGAAACATATAACTTAAAGTGATCTAATAGACAAATATAATGACGAGTTTCATTATATGTCCACATGCTTAAGGCTTGTGTATGATCATTTATAAAGCGATTTTGAGTCTATGAACTCTCTTAAAGGTATGTCAATCACCAAGTACACATATGAAATCTAAAACTATTAGTCAATCTATGAGATAGTTCTCCTTATAACTTCAACATCATTATTTGTGTCTCATATGCTATCTTTGAATCTATAGTGTATTTATTCTAAAGATAGAGTGGGAGAAAAATGAGGACACAACATACGAGACAAGATAAAAATTGTGTACTTGTGTAAATGAAGATCTACGCAAGAAAGAATGATTTGAATGAAGGTATATCTATTTACATAGTATACCAAATAGATGAGATCTATGGTCTCGAGTAAGTTCTATATGACAAAAGAGACCAAGTGAAGTAATCGAAAGAACATATTCTTATGATAACTACACGAGGAGACCAAAAGAAAGTTTTGGAAGAAAAAATGACTAATGTAAAGTCTTAACAAGTTTTTGACTAAGTTCTATATGATAAATTTTGACCAATAGTTTCAACCTTGAGATTTACTTAAGAGCCTAAATGAATCATAGTAACATACTAGTTATGATCGAGTTGCAAAGATTGATATACCGATATCTTCAATGGCCAAGTTTTAACCACGCAAATGTCATTGCTTAACCTCATTATGAAATGGTTAAACCTCCTTCCGAAAGGGTATTTCGAAGGACGTGTTCTAGATATTATTTATATTTGAATAATGACATTGCTACACATCATTATGACATGAGTGTGTTAGAGATTTAAAATCTCTTTACGTAAGGTTAAAATGAGACCTCTTCGAAATAGGTATTTTGAAGGGATATGATGGGAACATATATGGTTTTATCTTAATAACTTGGCAATGCAATTTATATTTCAATTCTTGAAAAGTTTCGATTGAGAAGTCAATTTCGAAATATGTGGAATTGAGTGGGAGTTAGGAAATTATCATGTGAAGACATGGAATTTAGTGGGAGCTATCATCCTTTGAATGTTTACAACTCACCACTCATTAAAGAATGACGAGCTAACACCTTCCTTCATAGAGGAAGTTTTTGAGTTTTCAATTCTGGATGAATTTGGACTATGATGAATCCAATTACGACAAGAAATATTGGATTAGTATTAAGAAATACACATCATATCAACATACACATAGGTTATTCATATAGATGAAAATAGAATTGCCATTAGCAGTCATGGTCGTTCATTGAACCTATGAATGGTTGATCTCATGATTATTAGAAACTAATGTTTCCGCCATTAGAATAATCATGCACATGTCCAATAGTGAATCATATGCAT
The DNA here is from genome assembly GCF_048544455.1 of Silene latifolia. Taxonomy (NCBI): domain Eukaryota; kingdom Viridiplantae; phylum Streptophyta; class Magnoliopsida; order Caryophyllales; family Caryophyllaceae; genus Silene; species Silene latifolia. The sequence continues at coordinate 141,524 of NW_027413226.1, read as the reverse complement.
AAGAACATGATGATTCATTGGTAAGCCATAATAGAAACATCATGAATTCTCAAGTAGAATCCGATGAGCGATTTCGGTGTTTGACGGAATACTCTATTATGTGTTAAGAGGTTGCACATATTATAGAAAGTTCGAACACACGTAAAGATTTATGGAAATCCTAACTTTTCAAATCAAAAGGAGAGATAAGAGGTTATTGGAAAGATACTTAGTTGAATAAGAAGTTACTCAAAACTAATCTTTCCTAACTAAGCTAGGACTTGTAAGAAGTGCTAGGCTAATAATATTGACAAATTGTTGCAAGACTCTACAAAACATGTACCTAGTGCATTGTGTGTGGATGGAGTACTTGATCAGTACAAATTATATCATTCATCAAAAATTCGTTCGTTATGTGATAATCGATAAAGAAGTTCTTTCAAGTTAAAGAACCGAAACCAAGGTCGGGAACCTTGATGTGTACTTGGTAAGATTCATGCTATGAGAGAGAACATGAATGTAAAGGAAAATGCGATTATAAGAAGTTTGAACACATGGACACATGACATGTTAAACTTCTATTGCAATCAACAAGTGTTTTTACACTTACGATATACATCACAAGGTTGAAATATGATATTGACTACCCGAGTGTGATGTCGACATTTGTCGTTTGAGTTATTATTAACTCACCTTATACTTTGTTACATCCAAACGGGTTGTAGAGACAATTGAACCCCGTTAAAGTGAACATGGATTAACATTGTATTTGCCCATAGTTACTTACATGAGGTGACGTCTCGAAGTGACTAGAGTGTGATGCGATTGATGGCAAGTTCAAGTGCCATAGAGTCATGTGAGATGACTAGTCGATCACATAGGCAGACTGTTAGGAACATTTTGTCGGGCCTTATGACCGCTTATAGAGTTCTGGAAATTTATATAGCCTGGTCGTGGCGAGAGCTACTATAGTATTCGAATGAGTCGATTCTTTTGACTAAAGACTATTCGCCTAAGATGGCACAGTTTCAGATTAACTTTGATTTGTGTTACTACGACCTTCGTAAATGGGGTCAAATGGGCATATTTTGGGTTATGATGGCTGTGACTAGTCGAAGGGAATGAGTGCGATAGGAATTGTCCACCCCTAGTCAGGGTTATAACAATATCTCAGGGCCACTCGAGGAGTAATGAACTGGAAATGCGTGGCCACGCTCGGAAGGTATCTATGATAGATAAATCCGGTCAATCAGTTATTCTCCAGATCGAGGAAACCACTCTCGATATGATCACTTGCAAGTACGACCTGAAAGACACCTTGCATTGAGTGGGAGATAGTAATAGGACAAGAGAGTTGGTGACGCACACTTGTCGAGGACAAATGGGAGATTGTTGGAATATGTGTCCTCCGACAATAATGCGATCACGATCATGATCATGATGATCACATGTTTAAATCTCATTATAAAGAATACAATTGGGAAGTAATTTTTACCACAACCGATCAACATATATCGGTAATGATTGGCTGACTAGAGTTTGACATTACTGTCGTGCGACGGTGGTGATCAGTTGATCCCCTAGGTCATACCTATAGGGCAACACTTTTAATTGATCATTTAATTAATCGTATAACGTTACGAGTTAATTAAATTACTTGAAAATTGACGGACGATTTTGGAAGTAAAATTTACGTATCACAATGAAATTTGATTAAATGAGATACGGTCTGAGTAATCGAATTGTATCATTACTCAGATGAAATTATTGTTTAAGAAAACAATTAAATTTGAATGAATTATTATAAATACGATTTATAAATTGGTAAATTATTTTGGTACAAGTAATTATGAATTACTAAGTCGATTTTTGCATATGACGTATTTTTATTAATACGTTGATTTTTAATATGTTAAAAATACATAGCAATTTTATGTGACATGTGACATGTGACATATTGACAAATTGACAAAAATAAAATGGATTCCATTTTAACTATATGTACCGAAAATTAGAGGAGGATTAAGCTAATTATATGTTGATTATATTAATGGAGGGCATGATGATTACCTACTCTAATCTAGCCATGCAACCCTATTGTGCATTGTGAAGACAAATAAGTGCATGCATTGGCTCCCCTCCCCCTCCTCTTGTCCGGTTTTTAGAAGAGGAAAACCACTTGGTTTTTCCTCTCAATTTTGACCATATACACAATAATGTTATTGTCTTTCATTTATTCATTCATTCATATCATCAAAATATTTTTAGAGAGATAAAAATATTCCACTTCCTCTTCTCCTCTCCTAACCGGTTTTGGGAGATTATAACCAAATTATTTTGGGTCATTTTTCTACAAAAATTAATATTATCTAGTATTCATAGTATTAATTTTATTAAGAGTAAGCTTTGGGTATAAATCCTTGGGAGAGATCCTACACTTGGGTCTTTGCTCATCCAAAAGGAAAGCTCAAGAACAAGAGAGAAAGGAGATCTCTCTTGTGCCCATTTGAACCGAAAATCCAATGTAAGAATGGATGTTTCTTCCTTATTTTGTTTATTTGTTTGCATGCATAAGATCATTAGTTAATTTTATGACAAATTAAATTAAAACATATATGAATATGTTAAGTATATAGATCTAATTTTCCTTCACATTCCTCGCCAAAATTTGATCAAAAGCTTGCATTTGCCATGACTAATCGAGGTATGTGTATTATTTTTGCATTAATCTTCCGTATTTGATCAAATTGGACCGACAAATTAGGGTTTCCAACCCTAAATATGTCGAAAATTTGGGGCTTTTCCCCCAAATGATTTTGGCTTGCAAAATTGACTTTGTAAATGGATAATTGGTAGCATAAGGATTATAACCATGTATTTGTTTTGAATTTTCATCGAGTTTTGAGCATTTGAGCGAAATTGAGACGGTCTCACAGCTGAACCGTAAATTGCTTCGAAAATAGCCTTAGGATTGCTCATTTGTGACGAAACTTGATATTTGGAATCCTTGTATGATGGGTAAACTTCCTACCATTTCGTATTTTTGATTTGTGACAGCTTTTTCAGGACACTTTTCTAAGGCATAATCGTCGTAATAACGAAATGCTGTCGAAATTCCGACTCGAACCCATGACTAGGCTTCAATTTAGGCTTTGACTTGACCCATATTACCACATGAGCGAACGGGTTTCGGAGAAAATGGCCAAAGATGGCGGGAAAAGAGCGATTTCAGGGCCTTGGAAGCTCGAAAATCTCCTAATTAAGGCTTGTCGTCACTTGACGCGGCCTAAATTTACTTCAATTTTGCAGGTGACGAGGCTTCAATGTCAGGGAGAGCTCCCATGGACGTGGACACTGTTCTTGACCCTTCTCGTACGCTCGAGGAGGCGTTGGAGCAGGCTTTTACTGCTGCGGTGTCAGCTGCTGAGGACGAGGTCGTCGAGGAGGCGGCTGTTGAGGAGGAGGTGGTCCCGAGGCGAGCCAACGTTGGACGAGGTGGTTGCCAGCTGAGGGGAGCACCGGAGTGGGCTGAGAGTTGGGATAGCCGACATCTCATCTGGGCTGCGGAGAGTCACCAGTCCTACATGACGGTGAAGAGCTTGGTATTATAAATTCATCACTCTTCCATTTATCTTTTATCCTTCATTTGCTATTCCTTTTCTATTTTCATTCGAACTAAAGATAGCTATTGCTTTGAACCAAAATAGGAGGCCGGGAATATCAGGTCTTTATTGGGTTACACTACGATGATGGAGGCTTACGGGAGGCTGTTGGTGGAGGAGCAGGCCATCATCGAGCGGGGAGCGTTTGGTGCATTGGTAAGAGCGTGGAGGGACATCAAGGGGAGGATGATCCGGGCTAACCTTAGCCTGGTTCGAGCTTTCCTCGATCAGTTTTGGGACACGACCTCTACCTTTCACATGCCTTTCGGTGAGGTTGGGGTCACGTTCGAGGATTACGGCATGAGTTTTGGCTTGCTGTGTGGGACCGAGGTGGTGGAGTGGCCGGAGACAGCCATAAAGGTGGACTCGGCGGAGGCTAGGAGATTGATCGGTTGGAACCTGGCGGCGAAAGCGCGGCGGTTCCTAGGTTGGTCCCGAGTTCTTACGTCCGGGATTACTTCGCGAGGAAGACCCCGACGATGGTGGTGATCGATGAGAGGGAGACGGCTCCTCCTCCCTGTACTGCTGAGCAGAGAGCTCGCTTGTGGCTCTGGTGGTTCTTGTCTTCGATCTACCTCGGAGACAAGGGAGAGAGGCTGTCGACGAAGCTTCTTCCCTTCCTTTCTGACCTGAGTGGCCTTGGTCGTTGGGACTGGGTCACTGCTGGTTTTGCGGTCCTCATTCGCTACATGAGGGCCATGGTTCGTCCGGAGCTGATGGAGAAGGAGACTTCTCCTGCCACCGTTGGCCCTGGACTGTTGTTGGAGGTATGAACCTTCATTTCATATAATGAAAGATCATTTCCTTATCGAATCACGAAAGATCGTATTGACTTATCTTGTCTTACAGGCGTGGGTGTACTCCTACTTTCCGGGCCTCGTGCCCAAGAGGACGGAGCCAGGGGAGAGAGCCTATCCCGTTGTGAGGGATTGGGTGACGTGTCGTACGAAGAGCCAGCGTTCCCTTCACGACGCCTATCGCCGGGACGTGAACGCTCTGCAGTTGGATGGCGTGAGTCTCTCGACTCATCTTCTTCGTTTGTTTCTTTATTGCTTTTCTTTAGAACTGATCATAAGAATGACCTCTTGTTTCCTTTTCATAGTGGGTGCCCAGGCCTTGGGTGGACTACACTGGCGTCCCTCCTTTTGTGGCTGAGGTCCTTTGACCTAGGAGCTCGAGTCGGTTGCTTCTGAGGACAATGATGGGTCCCGTGTGGTACTTGGGCGAGCGTTTGGCTCGTCAGTGCTCTCGAGATGCCTTCACGGTCCCCATCAATCCTCCTCGGACGATGTTTAGGGAGCCTTCCGATGCTGAGAGGGAGGCAGACTTGGCAGACGTCGGTGGCGACGCCCTCCTTCTTCCTGGCGAGGACTACTCGGTGTTCCTCTACTGGCGGTTGGCGTACTGGCCAGTCATGGTAAGTGCCTTAATCTTCTTTTGATTGTCGTGAAAACATGATGAATGATCATCGATTAATGGAAACCATTTGAAATTTGCAGGAGATTGAGGTGGCGGGCATCGAGCCCACAGAGTACCCCGAGACCCTCGAGTACACTGACGCGAAAGGGATGACGACGATCTCCGAGCTTCGCGACTTCGGCGTAGCGGTGACAGATCTTGGCCTGGACGAGTGGCAGCATCTGATTCGGAGGGTAAGTTCCCCAACTTGTATATAATTTTTGTATAAGAATACTGATACGTGCATATTCTATACACTTTGTTAGCGTTTTTGGCACGTATTTCTACGCGTAATGATTAGCCTTAAGCTATTATTTCTCCCGAAACGGTTTACTTTGTATTTCCTATGTCATTATTGCAGGAATGACCGAAAGTAAGCTAAATCGAGCCTTTATCTATTCCCGAGGGCATTTTATGGAAACTATGAAGTAGAAGCTCGGAACTAGATCGTCTTGGGATGCGTGCATAAAGTTGGTAGCTGCCACATCACATCTGGTCGATCGACCAGAGTATCCAGTCGATCGACCATGGAGTTTAACAGAGAAGCAGCGTTGCCATCACTGTACTGGACGGTCGATCGACCGTGTCAGCTGGTCGATCGACCTGGTTTCGAAGCTGTGATTTGTTTTACGCAGTAGTCTTTTGAAAGCCCACTTGTAATTTATCTTTTGGGGAGCACTATTATTAGGGGACGCAGCAAATAATTTAGGTTATGCTTTTCATTAGAAAACAACTAAAGTTTTAGATCTAGTTTTTGGAATAAGGAAGTGGAGACTACGGATTTCAATTCAATCGTTTTGTTCATCGAATTCTTTAGTAAGCTTTAATTCAATTTCAATCTTTTCTTATTCTTGTTAATTTAATTCTAGTTTCTACCAATTTATATTTAAGCAATTTAGTTTTAATCCCTTAGTTTTAATTCAAATTCAATCATGTCAATTTCATTCCACATCTTTAATTTCATAATAGTCATATTCTTAATCATGCGTAGCTAAATTCCTATGCTAGGAATTAGGGAATCCATGGCGTCATGAGTTGATTTTATTAAGTCTAGGTTGAACCCGTACCGGTCTTATTTACTGCTGTGAGATTTTACCCCTTTGCTAGATTGAGAGATTAGCGGAGTTAGATTTCTTACAAGTAATTGGAAAGACTAGTAGAGCGAAAGCCATTTAATTTTCTTCTAGGGTGGAAAGACTGAGTGGCTTAATTCGAATAGGAACTTAGAGGACCTATTTGACATCCTGAGACGGTATTGGACAGATCTTGACTTTACCTGACTGACCCTTAAGCCATGGTGAACCGAAGTTCCTAGCTGCTTTTTAATATCTTATTTATTTTTCATTTAAGCTCCAGTAACTAGTTTAGAATCAACCAACCAACCCCCCCCCTCCCCCCCCCCAATAATTGTTACTTCAGTAGATTAAAAATAGCAAAAAGAATTGATCTTGTCTCTCCGTGGTTCGACCCTTACTATCACTAGCTATAGTTTTAGTTCGGTTTATAAATTTAACTTTGATACAAAACGACGGTATCAAATTTTGGCGCCGTTGCCGGGGAGACGGTGTAATTCTGTTTGCTTTATTTTTAGTTTATTTTTCTTGTCTCAAGGAACTTTGGTTCCTTGAGGCCGTTGCTTATCTTTTCCTTCTAGTTTTGCTTGTGCACAGTTAGAAGAAGATTTCGGGAGGAAGACTTGAGTACTCCCGATTTTGCTACAATCATGCCAACAATATATGATCATTCTCAGCCAAAGGTACAAGATATTCCTCAGGGATTTAGCCTTCCTGTTCCTACACAGGGGACTTTTGATATCCGCCCCTCTCACATCTCTTTAGTGGAGCGGAACCTGTTTGGGGGATTACCAGATGAAGATCCTGGGAAGCATATGGAGATCTTCACGGATTATTGTTGTTCCATATCCGTACCGGCTTGAGTGACCCAAGATGAAGTAAAGGAGACATTATTTCTATACTCCTTGAAATATTCTGCACGTGAATGGTATCGCTACCTTGATAAGGTAGCAGTTGGAGTTACAAATTGGACATCTCTAGCTTTGGCTTTCTACAAAAGATATTATCCACCTGTGAAAACCAATGCTTTGAGAAGTCAAATTACAAATTTCCAGCAAGGACCCGATGAGGAATTACATGAAGCATGGGTCCGTTTCAAGAAATTAGTTCGATCTGTTCCTCACCACGGTTTTCAGCAGTGGTACCTTTGCAACCAATTTTATACTGCCTTGTACGTTGACTATAGAGTCATCCTTGATCCGGCTGTAAATGGTAGGTTCCAAAATAATGTGGAATCTAACAAAGGTTGGAACACTATTGAGGAGATGGCAGTTCATAGAGCTGAGTATGGGAGTTCGCGTGGGAATTCGCGAAAGCCAAGTGATGAAATGAGTGCCGTTGCGGTACTTGAAGCTTCTATTAATGCCCGGCTCGAAAAGCTCGAATCTTCTAAGGCTTCTGAGAAAGAAATTGAAATTCCTGTTCATAATTCAAATGAGACCGCGGAATTGAGAGAAATATTCCGAGCTCTTTTGGTTCGAGTTACGAAAATAGAAGAAGCTGGGATTGAATCTGCAAGGAATTTTGAGAAGCAGATGGAGATTTTAGTGGCTAACCAAGCCGTTAATTTTTCAAGCAAATGCGAGGTTCCTATCGAGACACTTAATGCAAATCACCTCCGCAGTGGTCTCTCATATGACGGTCCTGATAAGCCAAGAAAAGACTAGGAAAATGATGAAGAGTCAGATTTAAATTCTGGTGCGAAAACGAACTCTACTGCCAGTGCCAGTGGTCGATCGACCAACAACATCAGTCGATCGACCAGAATCTCTGACGAAAAAGTTTCTGACCAGGAACTATTTGAACCCAGCGACACTTGGTCGATTGACCGAGACCCATGGTCGATCGACTGGATCTCCAGTGCTGAATGAAAATCCGTCAATTGAATTGCAAAGTACCTCAGCTAGTGACAATTTGACGGAGATTTTAAACATTCGGAAGATGAAAATTTTCGACCCTACGAAAAGCGTTGGAGTCCCGTATCCGGAGCATTTAAAGAATACAAAGTTGGAGCATAAGTTCGGTAAGTTTTTGGAGATCGTCAAGAATCTTGAGGTAACCATTCCTTTCACTGACTTAATTACCCAGGTACCTTCTTACACTAAGTTTATGAAGGATATTTTGACTCGTAAGAAGAATTTTAATGATGTTGGTACTATCGCTTTCACGGAGGAGTGTAATGTTCTTTCACAAAGCAACATACCACATAAATTAAAAGACCCGGGTAGTTTTTCAATTCCATGTACTATAGGTAACCATGAATTTGGGAAAGCTCTTTATGATCTAGGGGCCAGTGTCAGTGTTATGCCATACTCTGTGTGATAAAAGTTGAATATAGGTAACCTTAAGATGACCAATATGACTCTTCAGATGGCAGATAGATCGATTCAGAGACCCTTAGGAATTTTAGAAGATGTACCCGTTCGAGTGGGTAAGTTCTTTATTCCTGTCGATTTCGTCGTTTTAGACATTACTGAGGATAGTCAGATACCTATTATCTTAGGTAGACCATTTTTACATACGGCTGGGGCCGTGATAGATGTCAAACGCGGAGTCTTGACCTTGGAGGTAGAGGATGACACAATTGAGTTCAGTCTTGCTCGCACTGCGACTGAACCTGCTGATGATGATATGTGTTATTCCGTTGATATTGTTGACATGGCTGTTAATTTTAACTGGAGGGAATCCTTAGCCAAGGATCCTTTAGCTGATTTAACTCGTTTAGATGAGTGTGCAGTTAATCCAGCGGAGAATGCTGATGAGCTGGATGTCTTGGAAGAAGCAATGGAAGGCCAAGAGCTCACAGAGGAAGAAGATGAGATGATCATAAGCCTGGCCAACGAGAATTTGGTAAACACTTGTTATACCATTGAGGCTGATTCTGCGTATGCTGTAGAGGTAAATGTGCCAGAGCGTAAGCCACTTCCTCCAAATCTTAAGTATATCTTTTTAGATGATACGGAGCAATACCCAACTATTGTTAGTGCTAAGCTTGACGATAACCAGCTTTCTGCTTTGATGTGTGTACTTAAGAAAAACAGGAAAGCTTTAGGTTACTCTTTGGATGATATTAAGGGCATCAGCCCTGACATTTGTATGCACAGAATTGAGCTGGAGGAGGGTCACAAGCCTTACAGACAGGGTCAGCGAAAGCTGAATCCGAAGATGCAGGATGTTGTCATGGCTGAGGTGATAAAATTACTCGATGCAGGTATTATTTATACAGTTGGCAACTCCAAGTGGGTTAGCCCAGTTCAGGTAGTCCCGAAGAAAGGAGGGACCACCGTGGTACAGAATGAGAAAAATGAATTAATACCAACTCGAGTTGTTACAGGTTGGCGGATGTGCATTGACTACAGACAGTTAAATGCCGCCACAAAGAAAGACCATTTCCCTCTCCCTTTTGTTGACCAGATGACTGAAAGACTAGCCTCTAATAAATTTTTCTGTTTCCTAGACGGATATTCAGGGTTCTTTCAGATCCCTATTCATCCAGATGATCAGAGTAAGACCACATTTACCTGTCCACATGGTGTTTTTGCATACCGTAGAATGCCTTTCGGATTGTGTAACGCCCCAGCTACCTTTCAGAGGTGCATGATGGGGATTTTTTCTGATTATATAGAGAATATTATGGAGGTATTTATGGTTGACTTCTCAGTTTATGGTAATGACTTTGATCGTTGTTTAGCTAACCTTGATAAAGTCATGCAGCGTCGTATTGATGTTAATCTTGTTTTAAACTGGGAAAAATGTCAGTCCATGGTCAATGAGGGAGTTGTGTTAGGACATTTGATTTCTGATAAGGGCATACATGTTGATAAAGCAAAAGTGCAAGTTATTGAGAAACTGCCTCCTCCTATGAATGTTAAAGGAGTGAGGAGTTTCCTTGGCCATGCTGGTTTCTATCGGTGGTTCATTAAGGATTTTTCGAAAATTGCTAAACCACTTACACAATTGCTTCTTAAAGATGTTGTTTTTGAGTTTATTGATGAGTGCCTTTTAGCTTTTAACAGGTTAAAGGAGGCTTTAGTTTCTGCGCCAATCATCCAGCCGCCTGATTGGAACCTCCCATTCGAGATTATGTGTGATGCTAGCATAGACAGCGGAAAAATAAAGTTTTGAATGCCATATATTATGCGAGCCGAACTCTGGATGAGGCTCAAGTTAATTATTACACTACTGAGAAGGAGTTTCTAGCTGTAGTTTTTGCCTTAAACAAATTTCGGTCTTATTTGTTGGGTTCTAAGGTTATTGTTTATACTGACCATCCAGCGCTGAAGACTCTCTTTCTTAAGAAGGATGCGAAGCCGAGGCTTTTGAGGTGGATACTCCTTTTGCAGGAGTTTGATTTGGAGATTAAAGATAAGAAAGGTGCAGAGAATGTGGTGGCTGACCATTTATCTCGTCTGCAGCTGACAGAAAGGGAAGATTCGTTACCCATTAATAATTCTTTTCCTGATAAGAGTCTGTTAGCTATCACTAATTCGGGGTCTTATCCACTTCCGTGGTTTGCTGATTATGCTAATTTTGCGGTGACAGGTAAAATACCAACCAAGCTTGTTGGAATATGTGTCCTCCGACAATAATGCGATCACAACTGTTGATCATGATGATCACATGTATAAGTCTCATTTTAAAGAATACAATTGGGAAGTAATATTTTACTGTCAACTGGTCCACACATATCGGTAATGATTGGCTGACTAGAGTTTGACATTACTGTCGTGAGACGGTGGTGACCAGTTGATCCCCTTAGGTCATACCTAAAGAGTAACACTCTTAATTGATCATTTAATTGATCGTATGACGATACGGGTCAATTAAATTTTTTAAAAATTGACGGACGATTTTGGAAGTAAAATTTACGTATCTCATTATAATCTGATTAAATAAGATATGGTCTAAGTAATCGAATTGTTTCATTACTTAGATGAAATTATTGTTTAAGGAAACAATTGCATTTGAATGAATAAATTATTATAAATACAATTTATTGTGATTTATAATTGGTAAAATATTTTGGTACAAGTAAGTATGAATTACTAAGTCGGTTTTTTGTATATGACGTATTTTTATTAATACGTTGATTTTTAATATGTTAAAAATACATAACAATTTTATATGACATGTGACATGTGACATATGACAAATTGACAAATTGACAAAGATAAAATGGAGTCCATTTTATCCATGTATACCGAAATTAAGGGGAGGATTAGGCATATATTGTGTTGATTATGTTAGTGGTAAACATAATCATTTCCTACCAAACTAGCCATGCAAAACCTAGTGGTCATTGTGAAGACAAACTAGTGCATGCATTGGTCCCTTCTCTTCCCCCCCTTACCCGGTTTTTCATAGGAGCAAAGCCAAGGGTTTTTGCCTTATAATTTATCATATGCACTACATTAAACATTAGTGCATTAGCTCATTCATTCATACACAGGGTTTTTGCCTTATAATTTATCATATGCACTACATTAAACATTAGTGCATTAGCTCATTCATTCATACATCTAAAAATAAGAAGTTTTAGAAAGATAAACACCTTCCTCTTCCTTCTCTCTTAACCGAAATATAAAGAGACAAAATAATATTTTTGGGTCAATTTTTATGCAAAATTAGTATTATTCTAGTAATAATAATATTAATTTTATTAAGATTGTTATCTTGGGTATAATACTTTTGGGAGGGATTCTCTTCTTGAATCCTAGTTCATCCTTGTGCCCTTAAGATCCGAAAAAAACAATGTAAGATGATGATTTCTTCTTTAATTACATTTTTGTTTGCATGCATAAGATCACCATTTAATTTTATGACTAAATTAAAATCACTACATAATATGAATATGTTGAGTATAGAAATATAAATATCTAAAAGCGGTATCAGAGCCTTGGTTGTTTGCATGCAAATCGGTTATAGTTTTTCCGAGTTATACGATTAACATATAAAACTTGTAAATTTGTGTTATTATGAAATATCACGAAATAAATTTATGCATGTTAAGTTTCTGGTCCTAAAATTTTTTTAGGATATTTTGGTTATTTTATGGATTTTTATTGTTCATCTTATAATATAATGGCATTAAAAATGTGATTTTATGATTAAAATGTCATTTTCGGACTAAAATTAGCTAAAATTCGAATTTTTAGGTGATTTTTGGATATGTTATCACATGTATTATTTTTAGATGACCTGTAAATTTTCATAATTTTTGGAGTTCTTATGCTCGAAAAATGGATTTTTCATGTTTAAAATCGGTTTTAGATGAAAAATACGTTAATATGAGATAAATTTCGAATCTGGTCATAGAAAATTAATATGTTATCACATGCAATTATACAAGATGTGTGTAAAATAATGGGCTATATTGAAGTCTTTATGCATGATTTATGGATTTTTGATGAAAAATAGCATAAATAGTGACTTAATTAGTAAATAATTGCTAAAACATACTCTATGACTAAGGAAAAAGTCACATGTTGCATTTTTATTATCTTTTTCAGATCTAAAATTGAAAAGTTGATGAATATAATTTTTCTCATGTTTTTATGATTTTTTTTGATAAATCCGATAAACCGCAACATAGTTTTTCCGATAATTTTACGAAATTTTAACCTAAGTTTTTTGAACATTATGAGTGTCATGGTATTTTTATAGAATGTTCATAAGTTTAAATTTTGAATTTTGAATTTATTTGGAATTTTTGTGATTTATTTGAAGTTTATAGCATTTTATTATAATTTTAAGTCCATTAATGAACAATTTTAAGAAATATGAGTTAATTATAATCAAGTAATTAGTGAAGACTAATTTTGAGTCCTAAAAGGTTAGGGTAATTAACTTGTGCATAAATATGAATTTATGTAATTTTTGTGATTATAAAACGTTGAATCACGCAAATCCGTAAAAACCGTATAATATACGATATTGGCTTCATAAAGGCGATTTAGCTTAAAATTGGGCATGTTCATACATATTATAATGCTGCATTTTATTTATGATTGTCATAATTTTATATTTATGTAATTTTTGAATTATGTAATTTTACTTAGTATGGCCTTAGTTTTTAATTGGTATTACCCGAAATGTATGGGAATATCGATTCGGTTGTAATTTATTGTGATCTCGTATCACCGTTTTGTAATTTAATAGACTTATTTTATTTTAATTACAAATGTATAATAAGAAATTATGTAATTTGTTATGTAATTTATTTATTCCGGAGTTCCTTGAAGACGGTGTCACAAAAGATGGCGATACATAAAGACGGTGTTATCTCGAGATGCGTGCCACAACCGAAGTTCAAGGGACCAATGGAGTTGGTTTCCGAATATTTAATAGTTAATTAGATTTTCTATTTTAGGAAGGCCATACTAGGATTTTTTTATGCTTTGCATTTTATTTATATGTTGCATGCATCGCTAAATCGCCATAACTAAAACATGCATTATCATTTAATCGAGTTTATCGACCGTGTCAATTAGAATTATCGTAGTTCACCGCTTTAGTTCACTTAAAACGTGATAGATAATAAATTGACATGACCTTTCGCTAAAATAATCAATTGAGACATAGCCTTACCAAATAGTAGAAACCATGAAAACCTATTTCGCGAGGGAGTGCACTCGGCCCTACCGGGGTACAAACCTTGTTACGTAGGGAAAGTGGGTGATAAATGTCTATCCACCGAATTTATGTTAATAAAGGGTATTTCGGCACACCGTGCCTTAAGTTGATATGAGTTTGGATCATGGACACATTTATTCGAAATTTGGGTTGTACTCAACGAAAGTATTCACGACGATTTCCGGATGTGTTTCGGGCTAGAGATAAATATTAATGTAAATTTTATCGACCAAGAGTTCTAAAAGTAGAATCGATTAAAAGGTTAATCCACCGAGTTATGTTAACAAAGGGTATTTCGGCACACCGTACCCTAAGTTAATATGAATTTGGGTCTTGGAATCATTTATCTAGTTGGGTAGAGGTCACTAGAAAAATGCAATAAAACTTGTTTAAACTTATTTTTACGAGTATTATTATTATTAAAACGACATATGTGTTTATTCCTTCTATATTTTGTTTTCTAGACCGCTCTTATTTCTCATAACAAATGGCAAATCCAAACACCAACGCCACGCCTCTCACTAATACTTCATGGCTCCGATCCTTTATGGATCGATGTAAACTTGAAAAGAATGGGTCAAATTTCTCCGATTGGGATGCCCAACTCAAACTAGCCGCCCAAGGTGACGACAAGCTTCGTTACCTTACCGAGGCCTCTCCACCCGAACCTAATACTAGGTCGACCGCCGCCACAAGGGAAGCATATGAGGCTTACCATAAGGAGTCCGCCGCAATGAAAAACGTGTTGATCTTTGCGATGGAGGCGGATCTCCAAAGGAGAGCCTTTAAGATGGGCACCGCTAATGAGATTTACTCCAAGCTTGTGACAATGTTTTCACAAACTCCGCGGGTCGTCCAATATGAGGCGGCCGCGACATTCTTTGATCTCGACTTCAAAGAGGGCCAAAAGGTTAGCCCTCATGTGCTCAAATTAATGGAGCTAGTCGAGACCTTGAAAATTCAAAAGGTTGAAATCCCCAGAGAACTCATTGTAGATAGGATTCTACACTCCTTATCCAAAGTCAAGGCATATGTTCAATTCCGGGTGAATTTTAACATGCAAGACAAGGATGTGTCTCTTGAAGAATTGCACAAGTTACTTGTGCAAGCCGAAAGGGACATGGGGTTAAATGTGAACCCACCCAAGGATGTGCTTAACATTAGCACCAAAAGCAAGGGGAAGTTCAAGAAGAATGGGAGGAAGGGTAAGAAACAAGCTCCCACTTTCACCAAAGCTAAGACTTATGAAGCTAGCACTTCAAAAATCAAGAAGGGTCCTCTTGAAAAATGCCATTATTGTAATGGTGTTGGACATTGGAAAAGAAATTGTTCCAAATACCTTGGTGATATTAAGGCTGGAAAGATTACTCTAGTAGGTAAATGACTATCCTTTCTTTTATGTTTCTATTTCAACTATGGTATTGTGATACAAAGTTGTGATAATGTATCCCCTTTTTATTGTAAATAGGGCCTCCACCAAGCAAGGACAAAGGAAAAGAAAAGCAAGCTTGAGAAACCATCGAGAAGCTAGGAATAGCTTCCATGAAGCTTTGCTTTTATTGTCTTATTTCAATTATGTTTCGGATTTTAGAACCTTTTAATTTCCGTGTTCGACATGGAAATGTATTTTGGATAATTGGTTGTATTTTGGATAATGGTGGCTTGGTTTGCAACCCAAGTCACCCGTTTTATCGTTTTATCCTTGTTCTAAAATTCGTCTTTACATGCTTGCTCATAGAAACATATGATTATTCACTTAAAGTGATCTAATAGACAATTATAATGATGGGATTCATTATATGTCCACATGCTTAAGGCTTGTGTATGATCATTTACAAAGTGTCATTGAGTTTATGAACTCTCTTAAAGGAATGTCAATCAACCAAGTACACTTACAAAATCTAAAACTATTAGTCAAACCATGAGATAGTTCTCCTTATAAAATCATTATTTGTGTCTCATATGCTATCTTTGAATCTCTAGTGTATTTATTCTAAAGATAGAGTGGGAGAAAAATGAGGACACAAACCACTACACATATTTGTGTACTTGTGTAAATGAGATCTATGCAAGGGAGAATGATTTAAATAAAGGTATATCTATTTATATAGTATACCCAATAGATGAGATCTATGGTCTCAAATAAAGCTACATGACAAAAGAGACCAAGTGAAGTTATCAAAGGAATATTTTCCCAAGATAACTACACGAGGAGACCAAAAGAAAGTTTTGGAAGAAAAATGACTAATGTAAAGTCTTAACAACAGTTTTGACTAGTTTATGATAAATTTTGACCAATAGTTTCAACCTTGATATTTACTTAAGAGCCTAGATAAATCAAAGTAACATCCTAGAAAATAAACAAGATTTATGACTAGAGGTTGCAAGGATTGATATACCGATATCTTCAATAGCTAAGTTTTAACCACGCTAATGTCATTACTTAACCTCATTATGAAAATGAAATGGTTAAACCTCCTTCCAAAAGGGTATTTTGAAGGACGTGTTTTAGATATTATTTATATTTGAATAATGACATTGCTACACATCATTATGATATGAATAAGTTAGAGATTAAAATCTCTTTCCATAAGGTTAAGATGAGACCACTTCAAAATAGTTATTTTGAAAGGATATGATGGGAACATATATGGTTTTATCTTAATAACTTGGCAATACAATATATATTCTAATTCTTGAAATGTTTCGATTGAGTAGTCAATTTCGAAACATGTGGAATTGAGTGGGAGTTGGAAATTATCATGTGAAGACATGGGATTTAGTGGGAGCAATCATCTTGTAAAAGTTTATAAGTCATCACTCATTGAATAATGACGAGCTAATACCTTCCTTTACAAAGGAGTATTTGAGTTTTCAATTCTGGATGAAAATGGACTATGATGAATCCAATCACATCATGAGATGTTGGATAAGTATTGAGACATACACATCGAATCAACGAGAAACGTAGGTTATTCATGTAAATGAAAACGGAATTGCCATTAGCAGTCATGGTCGTTCCTTGAACCTAAGAATGGTTGATCTCATGATTATTAGTTACTAATGTTTCCGCCATTAGAATAATCATGCCCATGTCCAATTATGATTCATATGCATAAAAGCATGATGAATCGTTGGCGAGCCATACACGAAACGTCATGAATTCTCGAGGAGAATTTGATAAGCGATTTCAGTGTTTGACAAAAAGACTCTGTTGTGTGTCAAGAGGTTGCACATATTGCAGTTCGAACACATGTAAGGATTTATGAAAATCTTAAGCTTTTCAAGCTAAAAGGAGAAATAGGAAGTTTGGAAAGATACTCAGTTGAATAAGAAGTTACTCAAAACTATTTTTCCTAATATGTTAGGACTTGTGAGAAGTGCTAGGCTAATCATCTTGACAATTGTTGCAAGATTCTACAAAACATATACCGAGTGCATTGTGTGTGTGGGTAGAATACTTGATCAAGACAAGTTATATCATTCACCACAAATTCGTTTGTTATGTGATAATCGACAAAGAAGTTCTTTCAAGAAAAAGAGCCGAAACCGAGGTTGTGAACCTAGATTTGTACTTGGTAAGGTTCATGCTATGATAGATAACATGAACGTAAAGGAAAATGCGATAAAAAGAAGTTTGAACACATGGATACTTGATATGTTAAACTTCTATTGCAATTAACAAGTGTTTACACACTTACGATATGCATCACAAGGTTGTAATATAGTATTGACCACCCGAGTGTGATGTCGACATTTGTCGTTTGAGTTGTTATTAACTCACCTTATACTTTGTTATATCCAAACGGGTTGTAGAGACAATTGAACCCCGTTAAAGTGAACACGGATTAGCATTGTATTTGCCCATAGTTACTTACATGAGGTGACGTCTCGAAGTGACTAGAGTGTGATGCGATTGATGGCAAGTTCAAGTGCCATAGAGTCATATGAGAATGACTAGTCGATCACATAGGCAGACTGTTAGGAACATTATGTCGGGCCTTATGACCGCTTATAGAGTTCTTGCAAATTTATATAGCCTGGTCATGGCGAGAGCTACTATATAATTCTAATGAGTCAATTCTTTTGACTAAAGACTATTCGCCTAAGATGGCACAGTTTCAGATTAACTTTGATTTGTGTTACTACGACCTTCGTAAATGGGGTCAAATGGGCATATTTTGGGTTATGATGGCTGTGGCTAGTCGAGGGGAATGAGTGCGATAGGAATTGTCCACCCCTAGTCAAGGTTATAACAATATCTCAGGGCCACTCGAGGAGTAATGAACTAGAAATGCGTGGCCACGCTCGGAATGTGTCCATAGTGGATAAATCCGGTCAATCAGTTATTCTCCAGATCGAGGAAACCACTCTCGATATGATCACTTGCAAGTACGACCTGAAAGACACCTTGCATTGAGTGGGAGATAGTAATAGGACAAGAGAATTGGTGACGCACACTTGTCGAGGACAAGTGGGAGATTGTTGGAATACGTGTCCTCCGACAATAATGCGATCACAACTGTTGATCATGATGATCACATGTATAAGTCTCATTTTAAAGAATACAATTGGGAAGTAATATTTTACTGTCAACTGGTCCACACATATCGGTAATGATTGGCTGACTAGAGTTTGACATTATTGTCGTGAGACGGTGGTGACCAGTTGATCCCCTTAGGTCATACCTAAAGGGTAACACTCTTAATTGATCATTTAATTGATCGTATGACGATACGGGTCAATTAAATTTCTTAAAAATTGACGGACGATTTTGGAAGTAAAATTTACGTATCTCATTATAATCTGATTAAATAAGATACGGTCTAAGTAATCGAATTGTTTCATTAGTTAGATGAAATTATTGTTTAAGGAAACAATTGCATTTGAATGAATAAATTATTATAAATACACGTTATTGTGATTTATAATTGGTAAAATATTTTGGTACAAGTAATTATGAATTACTAAGTCGGTTTTTTGTATATGACGTATTTTTATTAATACGTTGATTTTTAATATGTTAAAAATACATAACAATTTTATATGACATGTGACATGTGACATGTGACATGTGACATATGACAAATTGACAAAGATAAAATGGAGTCCATTTTATCCATGTATACCGAAATTAAGGGGAGGATTAGGCATATATTCTGTTGATTATGTTAGTGGTAAACATAATCATTTTCTACCAAACTAGCCATGCAAAACCTAGTGGTCATTGTGAAGACAAACTAGTGCATGCATTGGTCCCTTCTCTTTCCCCCCTTACCCGTTTTTTCATAGGAGCAAAGCCAAGGGTTTTTGCCTTATAATTTATCATATGCACTACATTAAACATTAGTGCATTAGCTTATTCATTCATACATCTAAAAATAAGAAGTTTTAGAAAGATAAACACCTTCCTCTTCCTTCTCTCTTAACCGAAATATAGAGAGACAAAATAATATTTTTTGGTGAATTTTTATGCAAAATTAGTATTATTCTAGTAATAATAATATTAATTTTATTAAGATTGTTATCTTGGGTATAATACTTTTGGGAGGGATTCTCTTCTTGAATCCTAGTTAATCCATTAAGGAGAGCTCAAGAACAAGAGAGTAGGAGAACTCTCTTGTGCCCTTAAGATCCGAAAAAAACAATGTAAGATGATGATTTCTTTTTTAATTACATTTTTGTTTGCATGCATAAGATCACCATTTAATTTTATGACTAAATTAAAATCACTACATAATATGAATATGTTGAGTATAGAGATATAGATATCTAACAAAGCTTTCATGGCAGCAGAAGAAGCGGTTCGCTTATGATGCTAGACAATACTTTTGGGATGATCCATTTGTTTTCAAGGAATGTGCAGACGGTCTTATCCGGAGATGTGTGCCTCAATGGGAGGTCAAGGATATCCTAGAAGCTTGCCACTCTTCTGCCTATGGTGGTCACCATGGTCCACCCCGGACTGTGGCTAAGGTACTCCAATCTGGTTTCTATTGGCCAACTTTGCATGCAGATAGTCGGAATTTTGTTGCTGAGTGCGATGCTTGTCAAAGATCGGGGAATATTTCAAAGAGACATGAGATGCCACAGGTAGGTATTATAGAGGTTGAGATTTTTGATGTCTGGGGCATCGATTATCAAGGACCCTTTTCCGAGCAGTCAATGTAATAAATATATCCTCGTAGCCGTAGATTATGCGTCCAAATGGGTAGAAGCTGTTGCTACACCTCATTTCGATGCAAAAGCCGTGATTAAGCTGTTTAAAAAGATAATCTTCCCTCGTTTTGGTGTCCCTAGGGTTGTCATTAGCGACGGAGGCATGCATTTTAAAGAAAAACAACTTTGTGTTATGTTGACTAAATTCGGTGTCCAACATCGTAGAGGTTTGGGGTATCATCCCCAAACTAGTTGTCAAGTTGAGATTTCTAACCGAGAATCGAAAGAAGTGTTAGCTAAAGTTGTTTCTAAATCACGGAAAGATTGGAGTCTTAAGTTGGATGATGTCTTGTGGGCTTATAGGACCGCGTTTAAAACGCCAATTGGGATGTCACCATTCCGATTGATTTATGGTAAAACATGTCATTTTCCTGTTGAATTAGAACGCAAATCTTGGTGGGCAATTTGTGATTTAAATTTAAATCCTAACCTCTCTCGTGAGAAATGTATGACGCAGTTGAATGAGTTAGAGGAATTTAGGCTGCTGGCCTATGATAATGCTAGGATCTACAAGGAGAAGACGAAGCGCTGGCATGACAAGAGGATCATCAAGCGCGAGTTCAATGTCGGGGATAAGGTACTCCTTTTTAATGCTCGTATCCGTTTATTTCCTGGTAAGCTGAAATCCAGGTGGAGTGGCCCTTATACGGTCACAATAGTTACAAAATTCGGATCAGTTGAATTGGAAACCTCATCTGGAGACCGATTCAAAGTGAATGGTCAATACGTGAAACACTATCACGGTGCAGACGAATTTGTTGGGCAGGTCGAAGTACTATACTTTGACCCACTTTTAGAAGCTGCAAATTGAGGTAAGAAGGTCGTGCGGGACCTCTTAAACCAGCGCTAACCGGGAGGCAACCCGGCTTGTAATTTTTATGTAATTAGGAACTTTACAGTTTTATTTAATTAATTTGCATTAGGAGCTCTAGATTTATTTTAGTTAGCGATTACTATTATGGAAAGACGTGCGCCTTTGAGAATATTTGCAGGTAATTATTTTATGCAAAGTGCGTAGGGCGATCTTCTGGATTTCGATGAGAGACAGACAGGAAATTGAAGTTGAAAAAAGCAAATTTTGACGTAATTGAGCTTAATTGCCAGAACCTGAAGTTGATCGACCAGGAATATCAGTCGATCGACTGAAGAGAAAAAGACAGGGAGCTGTTAAAGGGGAAGACTGGTCGATCGACTGGGGCTGATAGTCGATCGACCACAGCACGTATCAGAGGCCAACAAATAAGGGAAGTCTTATTTCTTATTTATTATTCCTCATTCATACACATTTGATCGAAAAAAAAGAAGAAAAAACCCTAGCTCTTCCTCATTGCAATTTTTCGATTCAAATCTCCCTTTAATTTCGATTTTTCTTGCTCAAATCTCCAAGGTCTCATCAAAGGTATGTCTCTAATCATCTTTTGGTCCTTTAAATTTGATTTTTGCTGAATAATAATGCCCAAATTTCGAGCAATCTCACATTGTTTCGAAAAAATCGATTTGGGGAAAATCGATTTAGGGCTAATTTCTTTTTGAATTTGTGCTTTAATTGCATTTGCTATCCTATTTCTTTGAATTTCGAACAATCTCAACAACTAGGAGGAATCTAATTTCGTTTTCCCCAAAATTTTCGAAACCCTAATTTAATGTTTGATTTCTGTTTGTAGTTGAGGGTTTATTAATTTCATTATTCAAGATTGTGGGAAGCTAGTTGTTGAGTTTGTTAAATTCTGTAGGAAGCATAAATGATGAAAGGGAAGCAGACGATCTTCCGTGGGCATTCCAGTCAGGGAGCATCTAAACGGTCGCGGATTACGCCGCCAATGGTCGAGTTAACTACGTATAGTCTACCTGACTATCCGCATGTGATTTTCTCTTCCTCTACTCAGAGAGTTAAATTCCTTACCTTGGTCGAAAAAACGAAAGTTCAAGCAACCCGTTTTATGCATAAACCGACTTTGGAAAAATTAGGGTGTCTTGAATCCGTTGTTTCTCTGCTAAATGGGACAGGGATGTCAGGGTTGGTGGACATGGCTGAGTTCACATTCTGTATTCTGACCCTTGAGTTTTTCTCTTCTTTTGCTTTCGACCAGGCTTCTTTTGAAACTAATAAAATTAGCTCTTGTATCTCTTTTCGGCTGTTTAATGTCACTTACTCCTTGACATTAGCTGAGTTTGCTGGTTATTTGGGTCTTTGTTTCAAGGGCAACACCTCGGAATCTTCTGATGTGCATAGGGTAATGTGGTCGTGCATCACTGACCTAGACGCCCCTAAGAGGAAGGGCACTTCCGTCCACTTACCCCCCTTTCGTTACTTCTTCCGGCTGATGGGCAACACTATATTTGGTCGCAAATAGTCAAATAATATTAATACAATTGAATTGTCTATCTTGGCAGGCTACCTGAACATCGAGAGTCGGGTAGCCCGCATTTATAACATTGCTTTTCTGACTGCCTCTCACTTCAACACTATAAGTGAGGGTACCTCTTTGACCACTATTGTCTGTGGTGGGCTCGTGACTCGTATAGCCCACTGTCTGGTTCCCGTCTTTCCTCGAGAGGAGGCTCCTCTCGACCCTCATGCACGCTTCATGGACCTTGACTATGCCAAATTTGTGAAGTGGGTCGATACTCGGGGTCGGTGGAAGATTCATTCTTTCATTTCCGACCCCATTGCTATCCTTGACCTCCCTCCTATTCTACCCCTTACTACTGTTTTAGGGGTGACTCGACCGCCCTTTCCTAGCTATAGGCTCCCTATCAGGGCAGGCTCCTCTCATGCTTCCACCTCGAGAGGAGCTCATACCTCTTCTTCACGAGTTCCTTCGTCCTCCACTCCTACTCCTGGGCCGGGTTTCCCGGCTACTTTTCGTCCCCCTACACCTATTGTTATCCCTGCGGTCATGGACCAAAGGGCGGTTTCATGTGTGTTGGATGACTTGTGCAGGAGTTTTGATCAGCACAGGATGGACATGACTCTTGCCATGTACCCGGTTTACGAGGAGTTTGCTCGGACAGGGATGCTCCCACGGGGTCCCTGGACCCACCCGTCTTTCTTTGTTCCCCCTGCAGGCGGATATCCTCCGCCTGCCTCGACGTCTACTCCCGCCACTGCTGCTGCTAAGAAGGAGGAGGAGGACGACTCAGGGTCCGATGAGGTGAGTGGTTCTGAGTACGAGCCAGAGGAGGACTAGTAGCAGTTGTCTGCCTCCCCTTTTTGTTGGCTGGTTTGGGGAGGCCGTTTTAGTGAGTTTCCGTTTCTTTTTCATTAGTTTCCATTTCTTCTGTAGATGTTTATATTCTTCCCGATTTTGTTGTTGCTGCTGTTGAGTTTGCTGCTGAGCACAATGAGGACATTGTGCGTTTTGGTTTGGGGAGGGTATATGCATATGTCTATCACATTTTTATTTGTTATTTATTGCTTTTCTGTTCCACGTTTATTGCATTTAAGTTTGCATTTGTTTTCAAAAAAAAAAAAATTGAAAAATTTAATAAAAATTTCAAAAATATCACGTTTACTTTTGCATATAGGTCGAGTCGGAATGGATGAATTTCAATGATAAAATTGCTTTACGTATTGTCTCATTGCCCTTCCTTGCACTTCTAATGTCGTTGAGTATGTCACTTGCATAGTCTACGAGTTTTTGTTGGAATTTTACTAAACGAATAGACTTGACTCAATATTGGCAAACTACTGAAAATTTCTATGGTTAGAGCTTATTTAAATTGGTGTCATTTATGACCAGTTTTATGTAGGAATGAGAGTAGTTACTCCTCGTAAGGCATTTCCCATAAATTTGCATAAACATGAATTTTATCTGCTTAATACATGTATGCATTTGGTTTTGCGGTTTGCTGACACATGTGGAAGAGGTTCCCTTTATTTCATTTTGCCCATAAGCCCCACAAAGGCTAAATTTGCCTTTTTTTTTGTCCTATAAACTACATTCCAAATTTAGCCACTCTAGCCGAGCTAGTAAAGGTAGTTATTCGGGAATATTATCTTGCGATTTGGTTCTTATTGTCTCGTGTGAGAAATGCATCAGTCTTGGTGATATGTTGGGAAATGAAGGGAAGCTTGAAAAAGAAAGAAAAAAAGAAAGAGAAAAAAAAGAGAAACTGTACTGAGGCAGAGAGGTTCAGGTTAAACAGGGGTTGGTCGATCGACTGCACCACCTGGTCGATCGACTGCCAGTACAGTTTTGAAAAAAAAAAAAAGAAAGAAAAAAAAACATCACATGATTAGAATGATTTTCGGATGGTGATTTTTATTCCCATGTTGCTATTCATACTATTTGGGGAATTATTTTTATTTTCGGAGATTGTGAGATTTGTGCTTACAAGTAGCACCGTTTTGATTTTTTTCTCGAGTATGAAGTTGGGAAATGTTAAGAAATTTGGTTTTAGAAGTTGCTTGGTCGGCTTTATCTCCTCTTATCCAAATTTATTTTTGCCCCTTCTTACCCGTAGCCTCACAATTCCAAAATCGCCTCGGCATGTGTCATGGTCATTAAATGGTTGGAATGCATATGTACGGTTGTAGAGATATTATTCATGTTAGATTGCAGGCATGTTTTTATGGGTCTTAGTTAGGTGAGAGACTTGTTTCGTTCATTCTTCTATCTTGCACAATTAAATTCTCACCCTATTCTTAAATTGAGTGAATGAGCGACCCGTGAGAGTCCGATATACACGAGTCTTGCAAGGTCGAAAGTTTGGTAAATTCTTGAACATGTTCAATTCGTTTGCGCTTGACAAAATGCTTTGATATTATTTGTTGCATTAAATTGGTTGGGCATGATAATACGTTCTTGTTTTGAGAAAGAAATCCGTTCCAATGGGTGTTTAGATTGAGTCTTAGTGCTTGCTTGGGGACAAGCAAGGTTTGGTTTGGGGAGATTTGATACGTGCATATTCTATACAATTTATTAGCGTTTTTAGCACGTATTTCTACGCGTAATGATTAGCCTTAAGCTATTATTTCTCCCGAAACGGTTTACTTTGTATTTCCTATGTCATTATTGCAGGAATGACCGGAAGTAAGCTAAATCGAGCCTTTATCTGTTCCCGGGGGCATTTTATGGAAACTATGAAGTAGAAGCTCGGAACTAGATCATCTTGGGATGCGTGCATGAAGTTGGTAGCTGCCACATCATATCTGGTCGATCGACCAGAGTATCCAGTCGATCGACCATGGAGTTTAATAGAGAAGCAGCGTTGCCATCACTGTACTGGACGGTCGATCGACCGTGTCAGCTGGTCGATCGACCAGGTTTCGAAGCTGTGATTTATTTTACGCGTTAGTGTTTTGAAAGCCCACTTGTAATTTATCTTTTGAGGAGAACTATAAGTAGGGGACGCAGCAAATAATTTAGGTTATGCTTTTCATTAGAAAACAACTAAAGTTTTACATCTAGTTTTTGGAACAAGGAAGTGGAGACCACGGATTTCAATTCAATCGTTTTGTTCATCGAATTCTTTAGTAAGCTTTAATTCAATTTCAAT
This sequence comes from Silene latifolia, assembly GCF_048544455.1. Taxonomy (NCBI): domain Eukaryota; kingdom Viridiplantae; phylum Streptophyta; class Magnoliopsida; order Caryophyllales; family Caryophyllaceae; genus Silene; species Silene latifolia. The sequence continues at coordinate 115,999 of NW_027413226.1, read as the reverse complement.
CTTTTCTTATTCTTGTTAATTTAATTCTAGTTTCTACCAATTTATATTTAAGCAATTTAGTTTTAATTCAAATTCAATCATGTCAATTTCATTCCACATCTTTAATTTCGCAATTGTCATATTCTTAATCATGCGTAGCTAAATTCCTATGCTAGGAATTAGGGAATCCATGGCGTCATGAGTTGATTTTATTAAGTCTAGGTTGAACCTGTACCGGTCTTATTTACTGCTGTGAGATTTTACCCCTTTGCTAGATTGAGAGATTAGCGGAGTTAGATTTCTTACAAGCAATTGGAAAGACTAATGGAGCGAAAGCCATTTAGTTTTCTTCTAGGGTGGAAAGACCGAGAGGCTTAATTCGAATAGGGACTTAGAGGACCTATTTGACATCCTGAGACGGTATTGGACAGACCTTTACTTTACCTGACTGACCCTTAAGCCATGGTAAACCGAAGTTCCTAGCTGCTTTTTAATATCTTATTTATTTTTCATTTAAGCTCCAGTAACTAGTTTAGAATCAACCAACCAACCCCCCCCCCCCCCAATAATTGTTACTTCAGTAGATTAAAAATAGCAAAAAGAATTGATCTTGTCTCTCCGTGGTTCGACCCTTACTATCACTAGCTATAGTTTTAGTTCGGTTTATAAATTTAACTTTGATACAAAGGGACGGTATCAAATACATTTGCTTGACTTTGTCTAATCCTTGAGAATCCTTGTTTATCGAAATGCAGGTTGCGCCATCCGGGTTCGTGGCTTTGTGGAGGGTAGCCAACCGGCTACGGGCTACTGCCGTCGAGGCACTCGCTAGCGGTCGAGGAAGTCAGGTATGAACTGCTTCCGTTCTCTTCGTTTTTTTGAATTTTCTGATTTTCTTTTATGTTTGGAATGATTGACATGAGCCAATCGTTTTTATTTGCAGAGGGAGAGCGACCTGGAGCGGGAGCTAACGCAGTCCCTAGAGGAGACAGCTCGCATGCTGAGGGAGCTAGAGGTCCGCGACGCCGAGATCGTTGCTCTCGAGGCGAGTGTTACCGAGTTAGGCGGAGACCAGTAGTAGTTTGCTTGTTTTTTGTCGGCTGTACTTCATGCACTCTTGTACATTTTAGGACCTTTGTTTGGACTTTCGGACTTTGGTTTGGGCTCGAGCCCCCAGTTTGGTGTACATATTTCCTTTGGTTGTATATATGATGGCCTGAGTGCCTTTGCTGCCGGGTTGCTTTATTTGTACCTGCAGTTTAGCTTTGAACAGGTTTGGTAGATGATGCTTTACGCCGTCATGCTGCCGAAATTTACACATAAATTGCACATAAAACACATGTTTGTACACATGGCCAAAATTAGCGCAAAAGCAACGACTCGAAAAATGCAAAAAACTTGCCGAAAATGACCGGACGGTAGGGAGGGTTACCCCTAAAAAAATGAAAATAGAAACATTTAAGTTTATAATGAAATGAGAGTGAAAAAATGATTCCCAAAAAGTAAAAAAGGAAATTAATAATTTTGAAAAATGAATAATTGAAAATGGTGAAATGATTCCCCAAAAAAGAAAATTAAAAAGAAATGGGTAAGTGTGAAAATGAATAATTAAATTGGTGAAATGATTCCCCAAAAAAAAAATTAAAAAGAAATGGATAAGTGTGTTAAAATGACGAAAATTCTAGTCTCACCTCGAAATACGTGCCCTTGGAATTAGGAAACCCAAAACATGGTAATTTCGGCGGAATTACCAAAAATAATAACCCGTATGAATAGGAAATTAAGCTTTGAGGAATTAGGAAAGATCTAAAGAGAAAATCACAGAAATACAGCTGAGGAAGAGGCGCAGCATGAGCTGCGTCCTTTTGAAGAGGCGCAGCAGGCGCTGCGCTTGTTCCTCAGTGTGTCCGTCCTGACAGATTTTAGGAAACAACTTTTAGTATAAATATAGACGTCGATGGAGGTTTTATTCACATAATTCTTCCGTCTTTCTTCCGTCTTATTACACAAAATTCTCTAATTAATCTTATATCATGAATACTTTGGAAATTCGTCTCAAAGAATGGACAAACGAGTTCTCAAATGTGGAGAAATATGACATGGGTGCCTACAACTTTGGATCAATTCTGAGCTTGAAATTGATGAAGGTGGTCAAACCGTTCTTGGATGCTTGTCTTGTGTATTGGGACCCGAACTATCACGTGTTTGCCTTTCCTGGAGGTGATATCTGTCCGTTTCCTGAAGAAATTGCTGCAATTGGCGGTTGGGGCCCGGAACAGTTGCCTGCTATACCCTCTACTTCTCAGGGGTATAAGAACAAATTCAGAGACTGGCTTGGACTGACAAGAGCCGAGGTTGACCGTCTTGTGACCTCAAAAGGAGTCTGAATGCTTGATTTCATTGATCGCTTCATAAATAGGGCAGACCCCAATATTTCCCATGTTGCGAGGCGTAAGGCGTTTGGGTTTTGCCTTTTGCACGGTTGTGTCTTTTAAGGGCATGTTGATGAGGATTTGAGAGGCGATCCTCGCTGTTTGAGCCTAGTTGAGCAGATGGAGCTGCGCAGGAGCCCAGCTTGCCTATGTTTATGAGAGATCCTGTTGGGGTTGGATAACAGGAAAGCCAACCGTGACCTTCCTTATCTAGAAAGTCCCATCATCTTGCAGGTAAAAGAACGCAATTTTCTTTTCTTTCTTCTTTTTTTGTTTTTTTTCGCGTTTTGTTTTCGTTTTTTGTTGGTTTTTTTTGTCTTTGAAATGCCTGATTTGGTAGGTTTGGCTTATGGAGCGTCTGCGATTGATCGTGCCCCCAGCTAATGTTCCTGCTTATCATGCTCGCTCAATTGCAATGAGGACTAGGCTTTACATGGTGGACTTTACTCTAGTTTGCAACTACTGGGAGAAAAAACTGAAGAGCAAGGATAGTCCCCTGATTAGATGGACCGTACCATGGTGGCATCTCAAATCTCTCACTGGAGTGTCGTCCTTGGACCCTACCCGATCGGTGCGCATTCCTGGCTTGAAGTTCATGATATGCATCTTCCCGGAGAGGCTAATGAGACAGGTTGGATTGAAGCAGATGATCCCGAAGCTTGATACTATCCCTCAAACTGCTATGGCGCTTACCACTGAAAGCCGAAGAGAGTGGGCCATCAAATGGGCACAAAGAAACATGTGGTTCCTAAACTCTTCTGTTAGCGCACTATGGGTATCCGATTCCTACATGCAATGGAGGAAAGCTGCCACTCCTGTGGAGCGCGAGAGACTAAGGAAGCGCGAGCCTGCTGACTATAAGGTTCATGATGTAGAGAAGGAGAAAGAGAAGCACTTGACCGAGGGAGAGGAAGAAGCCGGATTTCGAGTTGTTCATCCATCGAAGAAACCGAGAACTTCTCCTGTTGTCGAGATGGTGGTTGATAGAAATGGCAAGGCAAGGCCATGAGAGAGACCATTGGTCATTAGGTCGGAGATAGCGCAGGAGCGCCCGGCTCGTGGTCGAGACAATAAATATGATAAGAATGACAAAGGCAAAGGGAAAATGGAAGAATAGCCTAAGTCTTAATATTATTATTTATCATTATTATTATGTAATGAAATGGTGGGGTTTTTAGAATCGTAGCCTATTTATTTTAGCATCATTTTATTATTTGGCATATTATTATTATTATGGAAAGTAATGAAATAAAAAAGGTTAATTGGTTATGAAAGCGTTGTGGTTTTCTTTTATTATTCTTGTCGAATTTCAAATGCACATGCAAATGTCCTTCTATTTACATTTGAAAATAAATAATGGGTTGTATCCTGTGAAGGATTGCCTACGTATTCATTTAAAAAAATGAAATCAAACCCTTGTGCGTAGTTCAAGTAAATGTAAAAGAATAATTGTTCTAAGCAAGAGCTTGTAATGAACTAGAAAATAAGCATGAGCTTTACTTAATCGTGGAATGCAATTTAGTTTATTTGATGATATGAGGATGACGAACTGTCAAAATGCAAGAGCAAGGTGACATAAACCTTATTTCAGCTGGCCAGGGGCCGTTTATATTCCGTGCCACAGGAGCAACACGTGAGGTTACACGAGGCGCGTTTTTGTTCCTATTCTAGGCATAGTAACGTTTCAATTGGTCGAGATTAGTTGGGTTGGCAAATTCATTCCCATCTAGGTCTGTGATTCTAACCGCACCTCCCAGGAGTATGGACTTGACTAGAAATGGTCCGGCCCAATTGGGTTTGAACTTTCCTCGTGGATCGACAGGTAAAAGAGCTCTAACTAACTTGAGAACCAAGTCTCCCTCTTTGATGTTCCTTGGCCTAACCCTTTTGTTGAAGGCTTGTTTGATACGCGCCTGATATGTTTGCACATTATGTAATGCGCGCAGCCTACGTTCATCCAGGAGGATGAGTTCTTCATATCTATCTCTCTTCCAATCGGCTTATGGGATTTGACTTTTGAGTAAAATACGTAAGGATGGTATTTCGAACTCAACTGGTTGCACGATTTCTACACCGTAGGTCAAATAGAAAGGAGTTTCCCCAGTGGGCGTCCTAACAGATGTGCGATATCCCTATAAGGCAAATGGTATCTTGCTCGACCAGTCTCGATAGTTTTCAATCATTTTCTTGAGGATCGTGACAACGTTCTTGTTTGCTGCCTCTACCGCACCATTAGTTTGTGGTCTATATGGCGAGGAATGGTGATGTTTGATCTTGTACTTGACTAGCAATTGCTTAGTCTCAGCCTGGAAATGTGACCCATTGTCACTGATTATCTCATGTTGACAACCGTATCGACAGATGATATTGGTTTGTATAAACTTTGCCACGTTCTTGACTGTGAGACTAGTGTAGGAAGCCGCTTCTACCCATTTGGTAAAATAATCGATTGCCACCAGAATGAAACAGTGACCTCCCATTCCGGCTGGGGTGATCTTTTCGATGATGTCAATTCCCCAAGCAGAAAATGGCCAAGGAGATGTCATGGTGTAGAGTAATGAAGGAGGGACATGTTGTACATTCCCGAAGATTTGGCAGTTATGGCAATGTCTGACATATTTGATGCAATCGGATTCCATTGTGGTCCAATAATACCTCAAACGTGTGATTTTCTTTGCCATCATGGGTCCACTCATGTGAGGGCCACATTATCCATCATGGACTTCTTCCATCACTTTTCGTGCATGTGAATGATCAAGGCAACGCAGGATTACACCAAGAGGTGTTCTTTTGTATAATTCTCCTTGCATGAGGACATATTGGGAGGCTAGAAAGCGTATAGCGCGTTGTCCCCCTTTTGTCCATATCTGGTGGATAGGTGCCATTGAGTTTGAAGTTCAGAATTGCTTGGAACCAAGGTTCCTCTGGGTTTTCTTCTTCATCTGTGATTTGGTGCACGTAAGTTGGTTCTGACCGTCGTTTGATGCATAAAATCATTTCTACCATATCATCCGGTATATTAATCAAAGATGCGAGTTTTGCAAGAGCATCTGCAAATTGATTCTCTTCTCGGCGTAGGTGTAGGTAGGTCACTTGATCGAAGAATTGGGCAACTTGGTCTATCCTGGCTTGATAGGGTGCTAAACTTTCACTCCGAATTTTCCAAGATCCCGTAACTTGGTTGATGATCAAAGATGGATCTCTATGTACCCGAAGAATCTTGATGCCTAAACCTACTGCTGCTTGTAGTCCAATGAGGCAAGCTTCATCTTCTGCCGCGTTATTTGTCACCTCAAAGTCGAGTTTGACAGAGAGTGGTGTATGCTCGCCTTCAAGAGAAATGAGCAACACTCCTATTCCAAATCCTCTTAAGCTCGATGCTTCATCAAAGTAAAGGTCCTAGGAGTCTATATCTGTTTGGAGTATATCCTCATCCGGAAATGACCAGGTGTCTATTGTTTGTGCATCGTTGATGGGATTTTCTGCGAAGAACTCGGCGACGGCGCGTCCTTTTATGACTTTCAGAGGCACAGACTTGAGATCGAACTCCGAGAGCATCAAAGTCAATCTTGCTAGGCGTCCATTAAGAACGGGTTTTTCGAAGAGGTATTTGACAGGTTCCATTTTGGAGTATATTTTGACGAAGTAGCTAAGCATGTAATGGCGTAGCTTCTTTGTTGCCCACACAAGAGTGAGGCACGTCTTTTCGAGTGGTGTATAGTTGCACTCGTACTCCAAGAACTTCTTACTAAGGTAGTAGATAGCTCTTTCTTCTTTTCCTATGGTTTGGGCTAGCATGGTGCCCATGGCTGTTTTAGTTACCGTGAGATATAAACCAAGTGGTTGATCTCGTTGGGGTAGCATGAGCACTCGTGGTTTGGCTAGTATCTCCTTGATTCGGTCGAACGCCTTTTGACAGTCATTATCCCACATGGTGTGATCTGTTTTCTTTAGCTTTTTGAAGATAGGCTCACAGATCATGGTGAGTTTCGATATGAATCGACTTATGTATTGCACCTTACCCAGGAATCCTCTAACTTCCTTCTCTGTTTGAGGTTGCGGCATTTCGATTAGGGCTTTGATCTTGGAAGGGTCTATTTCTATTCCTCGTTGGCTGAAAATATATCCCAAGAGCTTGCCAGATGTCACTCCGAATGCACATTTCTGAGGATTGAGCCTCATGTTGTACTTTCGTAATCTTTAGATGAATTTGCGAAGGTTCGCAATGTGCCCCTCTCTATCTTTGGACTTGACGATCATATCATCTACGTAGACCTCAACTTCTTTATGCATCATGTCATGTAATAATGTAGTTGCGGTGCGTTGATATGTAGCTCCGGCATTGATTAGCCCAAATGGCATAACCGTGTAGCAATAGGTACCCCATTGAGTGACGAAGGCGGTCTTATGCATGTCTTCTACGTCCATCTTGATCTGATTATACTCCGCGTATCCATCCATGAAGGATAGCAATGCGTGATCTGCTGTATTATCCACCAATATGTCGATATGTGGCAGAGGAAAGTCATCCTTTGGACTTGCTTTGTTTAAGTCCCTGAAATCAACACAAACACGGATTCTCCGATCCTTTTGGGTACGGGTACTATGTTGGCTACCCAGTCTGAGTACTCGGAAACTTTGATGAACCCGGCTTTGAATTGCTTATCGACTTCTTCTTTGATCTTAAGTGCACATTCGGTCCTCATTCGACGAAGCTTCTGCTTTACGGGTTTGAAACCTGGTTTGATTGGTATTCTGTGCTCTGCGATATCCCTGTCGATCCCTGGCATGTCTTTGTAGGACTAAGCAAAAACGTCTTTGAACTCGTGTAGGAGGTCTACAAAACTGGCCATTTCGGTGGGGCTCAAGGTCGTCCCTATCCTAAGTTCTTGGGGTTCTAATTCGGTTCCTACGTTGATTGGTTCAGTGTTTTCTATTACCAGTCCCCCTCCCCCCTCTTATAGTATTTCTTTGGCTATTTAGGGAGGTATTTCGATTGAGTCTGGGTCTGGATCATCCTTATTATCATCGTAAACAGAATTGCATTCAGAATAACACAAAGAGTAAGCAGAACCTGATTTATTCATATTAAAGTTTGAAAAGAGTTGAAACAAAGAAGCCATCTGTTCGGTAGTCAGTGGCGGTAAAGGGACAGCTGTTGGGACATTTCCCGAATTACTGTTGCTACTTGATGCTAAGCTAGGAGAAACAAGGGGAGTGGGAGTGACGACAGGAGGAGACTATCTAGGAACTTCTCTAGACTCCGACTCTGACTCCGACTCTGACTCTGACTCGAAATCATCGTCTTCTGGTTCTCCTTTAATTTGAACATCTCTCCTTCTCCAGTGGTGAGCTTGAAGAGTCTTCCTTGGTTGTTTCTCCACTTGATCGACTTTCTCCATCCTTTCTGTTGATCCGAACTGGTTTCTGTGATTAACGTGGTAGGGTTGAAGTGATCGTCTTGAAGTATCATGGTAATGATATCATCCTGCGCGGCTCTAACGAATCGATCTTCTCCAAACAGTAAGCTAGTAGCTTGTTCGTCTAAGCAAGGTGCTTGACGAGTCTTGACGGTAGGAACCGTTTCTGGAGGAATGAAGTAGCAATCGTGAAAGATCTCGATTCCGGCTAACTTTCTTTAGAGGTAGTGTCAAGGTTCGGGAAATCCGTGAAAGAGTTCTTGACTCCCCTCTTTGACGAAGTATCCATTTAGGGTAGGGAGGTAGGGTCGCATTTGGATTCCCACGTTCTTACGATTTTGAACTTGAGCAAGCATCTCGAGAACCTCCTTTTTAGTGGGTTTGTATCCTAATCCTAGTGGTACCCTTTGTGAGTTTCCTTCTTAATTTTTAAGGTGCAAAGGTATTTCTTCGGACAGGATTCAAAGGCATTCCCGGAAAATATCCCTGAGATTTGCGCATGTGGTTGACCACTAAGTTGGAGTAGGGATTGAAGTACAAGGGTGCCAACTCGCTTTCTATGACGTTTATGTTGAAATAAGTGTCCTCCGACAATTATGCGATCACAACTGTCGATCATGATGATCACATGTTTAAATCTCATTTTAAGAATACATTTGGGATGTAATATTTTACAGTCAACTGGTCCACACATATCGGTAATGATTAGCTGACTAGAGTTTGACATTACTGTCGTGCGACGGTGGTGATCAATTGATCCTCTTAGGTCATACCTATAGGGAAATACTCTTAATTGATTATTTAATTAATCGTATGCCGATACGAGTTAATTAAATTGCTTAAAATTGACGGATGATTTTGTGAGTAAAGTTGACGTGTCTCATTGTAATTCGATTAAATTAGATACGGTCTAAGTAATCGAATTGTTTTATTACTTGGATAAAATTATTGTTTACGAAACAATTCAAATTGAAATTGAATGAATAATTTATTATAAATACAAAACGTTATGGTTTATAATTGATAAACCGTTTTGGTACAAGTAATTACGAATTACTAGTCGATTTTTTATATGACATATTTTATGAGTATGTTGATTTTTAATATATTAAAAATACATTACAATTTCACATATCAAATAACATGTCACATATGTCACAATTGACAAATGACAAAAATAAAATGGACCTTCCATTTTATATTAAGTGTACCGAAATAGGGAGGGTTAGGGTCTTTAAATTGTGTTAATTATTTTTTAAATTGAAAACACAATGATAAGACCTTGCTTGTAGCCTTGCATGCCTATTTTTCTTGGGTAGAAAAGCAAGCTCATGCATTGGGCACCCTTCCCCCATCACCACCGGTTTTCCAAGAGAAAAGATAGAGTTTTCCTCTATCATTTATTCACAACTTCAACTCATATTTTCTAGTGTAAGAAAATGAATTCTCTCTATAATTTGTGAAAACTTAGAGAAACAAAAACCTCACAAATCACCCCTCTCTTGACCGGAATATTCAAGAGAACAAATTAATATTTTTGTGTCAAATTTTAAGTAAAACTTATATTATTACTAGTTCATAATTATATAAGTTATTAAGGGATTTCCTTGGGTATATGCTTTTGGGAGAGGTTCTATTTTGAATCTTGTTCATCCGTTATAAGGAAGCTCAAGAACTAACAAATAGGTGAATTTGTTGGTGCCCTTTAATCCGAAATCACAAAGTAAGAAAGACGATTTCTTCTCTTATCTTGTTTTAGTTTGCATGCATAAGATCTAACATTTATTTTATGACTAAATAAATTATTTCATATATGAATATGTAAATTAATGATATTAATAATTCTAACAAGCGGTATCATGAGCCTTAGGTTGTTTGCATGCAAATCGGTTTATAGTTTTTCCGAGTTATATGATTAACATACAAAACTAATTAATTTAGATTTATGAAGATAAAACTTAAAATAACTTTGCATGTTAAAAGTTTCTGATCCTAAGTGATTTTTAGGACATTTTGGTTTATTTATGGATTTTATTGTTCATTTTATATAATATTGACCTTAAAATGTGATTTTTATGATAAAATTGTCATTTTTGGACGAAAAATAGCTAAACTTCGAATGTTTCAGTGGTTTTCGGATATGTTTTCATATATATTATCTACTGATGGCCTGTAAATTTTCATGTTAAAATGAGTTGTTTTGCTCGAAATATGGATTTTTTAAGTTAAAATCGTATTTAAATGGATAAATAGGTTAATATGAGTTATATTTCGAATCTTGTCATGTAAATTTAGTATGTTGTCAAATGAAATTTTACAAGATGTGTGTAAAATATTTGGCTATAATGAAGTCTTTATGCATGATTTATGAATTTTTGATGAAAAATCACATAAATAGTGACTATAATTAGTAATAATGCTAAAACATACTTCAAGACTAAAGGAAAAACGTCACATGTTGCATTTTATCATATATTTTAGATCTAAAATTAAAAGGTTGATGAAAATAATTTTTCTCATATTATTGTGGTCATATTTGTTAAAACCGATTAACCGCAACAATGTTTTTTCTCGATAATTTTCGAAATTTTTAACCTAAGTTTTGAACATTATGAGTTCCATGGTATTTTTCCAGAATGTTCATGAGTTTAAATTTCAAATTTCGAAATTATTTGAAATTTTTATAATTTAATTTGAAGTTTATAGCATAATTTTGTATTTTTGGGTCCATTTATGAACAATATTAAGAAATCAAGTTTAATTATTGTCAAAATGTTAGTGGAGACTAATTTTTGAGTCCTAAGATGGTTAGGGTAATTAACTTGTACATAAATATGAATTTATGTAATTATTGTGATTTTAACAAGTTATAATCACGCAAATCCATGAAAACCGATAAATATACGATATTGGCTCTTAAAAGGCGATTTAGCATAAAATCTAGCATGTTCATACATATTATAATGCTGCATTTTATTTATTATTGTCATACTTTAATTTTATGTAATTTTTGAATTATGTAATTTTACTTAGTATGACCTTAGTTTTAATTGGTATTACCCGAAATGTATGGGAATATCGATTCGGTTTTAATTATTGTGATCTCGTATCACTGTTTTGTAATTTAATAGATTTATTTTAATTTTAATTTCAAATGTATAATAGGAAGTTATGTAATTCATTTTGTAATTTAATTATTCCGGAGTTCCTTGAAGACGGTGCCATTCGAGAAGGTGATCCATCAAAGGAAGTGTTGCTTTGGAATGCGTGCCAAGACCGAAGTTCAAGGGACCAATGGAGTTGGTTTCCGAATTTGTAATAGTTTATTAGATTTACTATTTTAGGAAGGCCATACTAGGATTTTATTTTTATGCTTTGCATTTTATTTATATGTTGCATGCATCGCTAAATCGCCATAACTAAACATGCATTTTAAATCGAGTTTATCGATAGTGTCAATTACAATTATCGTAGTTCACCGCTTTAGTTCACTTAAAACGTGAAAGATAATAAATTGACATGACCTTTCGCTAAAATAAACAATTGAGACTTAGCCTTACCAAAAAGTTGAAACCATGAAAACCTATTTCGTGAGGGAGTGCGCTCGGCCACACCGGGGTACAAACCTTGTTACGTAGGGGAAGTGGGTGATAAATGTCTATCCACCGAATTTATATTGATGAGGGATGAATCGGCTACACCGTGCCCAAGTTAATATGAATTTGGATCATGGACACATTTATTCGAAATTTGGGTTGAACTCAACAAAAGTATTCTCGACCATTTCCGGATGTGTTTTGGGCTAAAGATAAATATTAATGTAATTTTATCGAACAAGAGTTCTAAAAGTAGAATCGATTAAAGAGTTATTCCACCGAGTTATATTGATAAGGGATGAATCGGCTACACCGTGCCCAAGTTAATATGAATTTGGATCTTGGAATCATTTATCATAGTTGGGTAGAGGTCACTATGTAAATGCTTTACTTGTTAAATTATTTACAATTATTATTATAATGATAAATGTTTTGTTTTCATTATTCCGTTATCATATTGTTCTATTTCTTTACCTCAATTTATATACGATATCATTTTGATTTTAGTTCAAATCTCCATTAAAACATCGTAACTAAAGACAAAATTTTAATTTTTCTTCTAAAAACCTCGTATTATCCATTGTAAGGATCTCTTGTGAAGAGTATAGATAAAAGTTATTTGTGATCAAAAGGGTTTTTGATTCTTGACTAACATATCTACTTACAATGAATTGTTTCTCATATGCTTAATTGAGTTAAGTACTTTGAAACGTTACATCATTTTGGTAACTAGATTTGTTGGAAATCAAAATTGACCAAAATACCGCAACCACTTCAATGAAAGTTTTAAGACTAAACAAACGAATGAAGAGTAATCTTCATGAATTTCAATTTTGCTTCTCTTAGCAAAGACTCATTGAAATGAGTGGAAGCATTCTCTTAAACCGTTAAGAAAAGGGTGAGGTTTAAAGAAGTAAAATTAGAATGGAATTGATACAAGGTAATGTTAAAAGTAAAGTTATTGAGAATAACTATACTAAACCTATCAATCCCGACCGATAAAGTTTCCATTGTCTTAATTGTTGGACGCTAGAAAGGAAACTACCCCAAATTATTGAAGAATCAACAAGTTAGTTGTGGGACATCTAATGGGACCTTCTTCTTTAAATGTTTATTTGATTAACATAAATTTTGCTAGTACTACTTCGTCAATATTAGAAATAAGTGGAGGTTTTCATCACTGTATTCGATACATAAGATGATTATAATATGACGACTAGCATCAAATAATGTCGAGAGATAGAGTCATTGTGTAATCAATCTAGTTTAGGGTTTATAGTTGTACTTAATTATGACTATTAAGTGCATAAACTCTAAATAAGAATATAAACTTGTTAAGATACAAAAGAGGTTTCACTTTTGTGAACCTATACAGCACGATTTGATGTATGGCTAGCCCATTATCAAAGTGAATATATTCTAAACCAAACTAGAATGATACATCATGTAGATGATGCAAAACTCAAATTGGTAACCAAAGATTAAACCTTAATTTCTGGAATGATGAATGCAAAGAGTTATCGAGTACTCTTGGAACCATTAGATTGTTAATCTTATGGTATATGCGTATCTTGTATTCAAAGCAAGATGTCTCGTGCCTTTTGGTTGAAAAGGAGATCGAGAATATAAATCATTGATCCAAAATAGGTTGATCATTTTCTTTACCAATGATTTAAGTTGACGCTAATGTGTTCACTTAATAAGGTAAATAGAGAAATCTTTGAAGAAGTTCAAAGATTTCAAAGAATCACGATTTAGTCATGATGTGATTATCAAAGTGAAGACTTTGATATAAGCCAAACGAAATGTGATATAGTATCACAAATTAATCTCTCTTAGTACACATTATGGGATAATGCGTGGTTGGATAAAGAAATCAAACGCTATTCGATATGGTTTGGACTTCAATCAAGATACTTTGAGTTACTTGATCCGTTTGGGGATTTTATCATTTTATCTAAGTTATTTTTCCACTAAATCTAAAACGAATCATATGAGATATGAAATGGTAGGGTACCATGCTTGTAAGTTTTCACAAGAAACAAATGCTCATTTTTCCTTACAATAATCACGAGTACAATGGGTTTGTGGCTCGTGAAGCTGTCTTTCTAGAATACAAGTTTATTTCTAGAAGACAGAGTGGGAGAAATTATTCAAGAAGAGCCACAAAAGAATTGTGTCAAAAATTGTATGTCGCAAGAAACTTTTTTTTTTCTTGGCTACATGACGTTGTTTCTTCGAAACCTAGGAGGTTGAACTCATCACTTGTTGAAGATGATGAATTCGTGTTACTTTTAGAAAGTAAAGAGCTTGCAACTTACAAAGAAATTGTGGGTAACATTTTAATTTGCCAAGACCTCATTAAGCTTTACAAAAGGAAAAACTGTTCTCCTAGGCTCATGACGAAGATAGATCTTCAAAAAGCGTATGACTCCATTGAATGGAGTTATCTGAATGATATGTTGAGGTATCTTAATTTCCCTGACACTACCATCAATCTCCTTATGCAGTGTGTGTCCTCTCCCTCTTACTCTTTGTCACTGAATGGTGAAGTGTTTGGGTTTTTCAAAGGTAGAAGGGTTTTAAGGCAAGGGGACCCATTATCCCCTTTGCTCTTTATGATTTGTTTGGAGTATTTGAGTAGGCTGCTTGGAGCCATTCCTGAATGTCATGGTTTCAAATTCCATCCCTTATGTGCTAGACTCAGCATGAACTATTTATACTTTGCCGATGATCTGCTAATGTTTAGCGGGGGGCCTGGAGTCTGTTACTTTACTGCTTAGAGCCTTTAGCACCTTCTCTCTTGCCTCTGGCCTTCAGATGAATAAGGATAAGTCCAATTTTTATTGTAATGGGGTTACTGATAGTGTTGTGCAGGCTATTGAGAATGCTTCAGGTATGAGAAAGGCAACCATTCCTTTTAAGTATTTGGGGGTAAAAATTATGCATAAGAGGTTGGGAATCCTGGATTGCCAATGTCTGGTGGATAGGGTAACTGAGAGGATACAAAGGTTAGGGGCTAGGAAACTCTCCTATGCTGGGAGAGTAGTTCTTATTTCTTCAGTACTCAGTACATTACATAGCTATTGGGCAAGGGTATTCATTATTCCAAAGACTGTTATGAAGAAAATTGAATCAATTTGTAGAGCATTCTTGTGGTATGGGAATGATAGAAGTGAGAGACCTTACCTGGTGTCTTGGAAACAAATATGTCAACCCAGAAGGAAAGGGGGTCTTGGTTTCAAAAATTTGCATACTTGGAACCTAGCCCTTATTGCTAAATATGTATGGTGGGTGGAAAAGAAGGCTGACCATCTATGGGTGAGGTGGGTGCATGCCATTTATATCAAGGATAGAATCTGGAAGGATTATGAGCCTTCTAGTTGTTCTAGTTGGGCCTGGAAGCGTATCTGTCAGGTCAAGAATAGATTCAAACCTCTTCTTTTTGATGCTGCTTGGAGGGATCTTGATCAGGACTATTCTACCCTGATGGGATACTCTTGGTTGGATGATGAGGGTACTAATGTCCTGTGGTATCCATGGATTCAGAATAGAATGTTGCTTCCAAAACATTCTTTTCATGTCTGGCTGATTGCTCAGAACAGATTACTCACCCAAGACAGGTTACTAAAGATAAAGATCATACAGGTCAATAGTTGTTTTTTTGTGTGGAAATGCGGAGGAGTCCATTGATCATTTGTTTTTCATTTGCCCTTATAGTCAGCAATGCAAGCAGCTTCTGGCAGCATGGCTTAACTGCTTCATTCCTGACCAGGGAGTTATTCAGTGGTGGATAGGCTACAGATGTAGATCTTTATTTATGAAGCAATGTATTGCAGCTGGACTAGCAAGTCTTATGTATGGAATCTGGTTTGCTAGGAATAGGAGTCGAATTAAGCATGTCTTACCTCTCCATGCTGTTATTATAAAGCAGGTGAAGGGGTCTTTTAGTATGCAGTTGAAACGTCGTAGAATAGAGCATAGGGATTGGAGAGTTTAGGCCTGGTTAACACGGCTAGAACAAAGCATGTAATAGACTAGGGATGCATATCTCTAGTGACAAATTGTTTGGTTGGGCTTTAATATAACACTTACATTTCCCCAAAAAAAAAACTTACAAAGAAATTGTTTGATTCAAGTTGATTACTGATATAGGGATTTGTCGTCACTTCCCAATCAAAAACAATTTATATAAAACCCAAATTAAGTAGTATTTATTCGGGTGTCGAACACAAAGATGGCGGGGGTGTATACTTAGTCCGTTTAAGCCCTATTTTAGTCAAACAAAAGTAAGAGGTTGATTAATTATAAACTAAGATGCAACAAGGTATAAAATTTAAACTAAACGAAATTGCTTTTAATTAATAAGGGAAGGCTAAGGTCTTTGGGTTCACAAAGGGCAATTAGGGGGAGAAACAAGGTCTAACAAGAGAAGGGTAATAATAGTGGTCAAGGGTTTAAGACTAATTTCTTAGTCACCTTAAGCTCCTCAATAAGTTGTCACTTGATCGAGATGAACTAGCTACAAATAAAACATAAAGACTACCCAATAGCATGAGCACCAAGACGGATCGAATGCATCAAAGAGATGTTCTAACTTTCATTAAAACTCATCTATAAGCACTTCTAAAACTATCTAATAGCACAATGCACCAAGGTAAGCCAAACAAGTTAATGAAATGTCCAATTTTCATTGAGGCATTTCCACAAACACTTCAAATGCATTAAGAGTAGAAACCACATAATCACCCAATTCAAAAGGTTAACAAACCAAATTCATCCCCTTAATTACCCAAATTCCCCCTAGACCCTAGATTAGACTACTCACACATGTTTAAGGGTGAGAATTCAACAATAAATTGCAACGAAACACAAGTAAACATTGTAAACATGATAAAGATGGGAACTTTGAATGAATAACAATTAACCAACATAAGAAATGTAAACAAATGAAAATAAATGCAAATAAAAGATGAGAATTATACCAAATAAGAGGAAAGTAGCAAGCTTGGATAATAATGGAAGAATGAATTTCTTCAAATCTTCAAAATACAACCCAAAATACTAATTGTAAACTATTGAGAATGAAGAACTTGCATAAACAAAGGAAGATTTAAACTAATAACTAAAGAAAGATTACAACTTTTTATTGAGTGAAAATGAGAAAGGAAATATTAGGGTTCTACAATATTGAGAGAGAATGATGAACTAATCTAATTTTCTATCTAATGTAAGGTGTGGTGTTAATATCTAATGTAATATCTCTTTTATACTAGTCTAATAATAATAATAATAATAATAATAATAATAATAATAATAATAATAATAATAATAATAATAATAATAATAATAATAATAATAATAATAATAATAATAATAATAATAATAATAATAATAATAATAATAATAATAATAATAATAATAATAATAATAATAATAATAATAATCTTCTCAAAATTGTGTCACACGACACACACCAAAAAGCTAACACCAACTTCCTCCTTTTGTCTTCTTCTCAAGACCACGTGACTCAGTCACTCAGGAAACAACTCCCACAAAAATTGTACCCGACCGGGTATAATTTCGCCCGACCGGATATAATTACACCCGTCAGGAACAGTGATTTCACCCGTCCGGGTATAATTTACACCCTCGGCAACATTGATTTCAATCGATGGTTTCGTTGACTCTTCTTCTTGCTTCTTGCTTCCTTCTTCCATAAAAGACATCGACACCATGAAAACTGTGATGGGTCGGGTTTCAGTGCCGAGTTTGAACCGTTGTGATGCTGATGTGCTGCGAATTGGAGTCGATTGGTGCTCGAATATGGGTTGCTGCCACGGTGGTTCGCTGGAGAGAAGATGGGAAGTAGCAGGTGGTTGGATTAGGTTGATGTCGGGTTTGATGGGTCGGGGTGGCCTGATTTCTGGGCTGCTGATTGATACAGATGGCGACGGGGGATGAAATTGATGGAGCTATTTGGATTGAATCTGGGTTTGGTTTGGTGGTTTGATTGATGGGGCACGGAGGAGCTGATCGGTGGAGGAAAGCATGGTGGTTGCTGGATTGAGGGCTGAGTTTGGTGGTTGATGGTGACGGAATTTGTCGACCATGATATTGCAGGAGGGTGTCGGGTTTCATAGTAGTAAAAATGGAGTATTGTTTATGGTGAAGAAGGTTAATGGTGGTGATGTCGTGAAATAGAGTGCTGTAGTTGATGCTGCTGTTCGTTGTTGTTGATTGATGGTGGTGCAGGTGGTTAAGGAAGATGATGATTAAAGGTTGATGCTGGCTGAATTGCAGTGAAGGTGAAGAAGACGAAAGGGGAGGGGTGATGAAGGTGACAAGTCAATGGTTGACTTTTGATTTTGCTTTGTTTACTTCCCATTTTCATCCTTTGACTCTGTCTTGAATCGTCTCAATTCCGTCTCAAATTACTCATAACTCGAATCTCCTCTTTATTATTCCACCTCTCCTACAAAATATAAACAATAAAATAATATTAATACTAATATTATAAAAACTCGAGTAATTACTAAATATAACTAAGCCGACTAATTATTATAAAGTAGTAAATAAATGAGCTATTAAACCGTTTAAGCACACAAAATCGAGTCGGAAATAAGATAAAAGGATGAGTAAAAAGCGACTAAAATACTACTCATCAATTCTCCCCACACTTAAACCTTACTCGTCCTCGAGTAAGCTCATTAAATAAACTAAAGACCCGTAATAAAAAAGGACTAGATAAACAAATAATATCCGATGAAAGGCAATTAACGGGCCTTCTCCGTCCCTTCAACTCACACCGTAACACAATGAGGTATGCATTCCGATGCAAGGCAAGTGGGGGCTTGCGGAAAACTTTTGATGCAAACATTCAATTAAGCACAAGTCAACATATATGATGTATCACAAAAATCAAACCGCTTTCCTCATCTAGCGGCCGTTTTGCTTTGAACAATTAAAGGTTTTGCTCGGGAGATACCGTCTCATAGCCTTGGCGGGGTGTCGATGCCCTAGTGGTGGCTCAAGTAACCTTAATATGACAACCAAATGCCTAGGAAACAAATTCAAAGGCGGGAAAGGGGGAAGCAGAGCCTAACCTTCAAGATTTACACGACACACACAAGATTCGACCAAATTGACCCATGACTAAGGGGACCAAGACTACCGACTTCCTCACGGTTGTCACTAGTCTCTCATTTTCTTTTTAGAACGGGTGATTTTTGTGCAAAAATTAACCAAAATCACTCAACTACTCGACTCGTGAGACATGCCCGCAATCTAACATGGAATCCTCTCCTACAAGACCATTCATGAGATGCAAAAAAGGAAAATATGCATAAAGAGAAACAAGGGTTGTAACGGGGCTAGGTGATGGGTCGAAACGGGGTTGGTGCAAGCACCATTTTGGAAAAATGTGGAGGTACACATCAAGAAGTTGCCAAAATTTCATTTCCTCCACTTTATTACAACAAATGAGTAACACGTCTACACCCTAACAAAAATTGGTTTCCCGAATTTATGCAAACATTGTGCAAACCCGACTCACTTTGGAAAAACACGAAAATTATCACCTTATTGCAACCAATGAGTAACGTCTACACCCTAACAAGAAATTGGCTTGCCAAAATCAAGCAAAAATTGTGTAAACCCGACTCACTTAGGAAAAACATCAAGTGCCCTTTTATTCTTGCAACGCCTTTTTCTATTCCATTGATGAAAGGAGTGTTGCTTGGCTTTTTCTTTTCTTAACACAAGTATATACAAAACAACTAATTCTTTTTGGATTTTCCATAACTTTTTCACTTCTCTATTTCTTTTTCTTTTCTTTTTCAAAAACCTCTTTATTCAAACCAACCAAATGAAGGCAATTATTCCGACTCAAATCATCAACTAGCACTCAAAACACCCTTCTTCATACAACCAACAACATGTAAGCAACTTTCTTGATAAGGGAAGGTTATTTATGGTATGTAGCTAGTTTTGTAGGTGCCAAAAGAGAGGTTCAAGCTCAAAAGGGGTTAGCAAAATAGGACCTAGTCTAAAGGGTCGAAAAATAGGCTTATTTGGCAATGTGAGGCTCAAAAGTGAAATGCAACTAATTGTTTCAAAATATGCATATAAATGAACATCTCATGGTCTAAAAGGAAAGGACGCCATGCTTGTGCGTCGTGATGTAACATGCCACGCAAGGAGCCTACTCACACCTAAGGCGGAGGCCGGGTATGGATGTACCGGTCCCAAGGAGGCTCTAAACCTCACATGAAAGTAGCTATGTCGAAATCTAGGCCTAGTCTACGGTCTTGGTCTCACATGGTGGTCAAAACTTTCCGGTCAAGCCTCATTTCCCGGGTATTTGCAAGCAAACACCCTAACAAGGAGGTCACAAGGTGCAAGCCACTAACCGGGGAAAGACACGACCTAGACAATATCATCATAGAGGCTATCAAACTCCCTTCCTAGACCAAATTTTGTTCAAAAATTTATATACAAACTCAATGTGATAAGAAGGAAACACAACACATATATACATGTGAAACAAATGCATGCAAGAAATTGAAATGAACATAAGGTAAACATGCAACAATTTTGACTAATCCTAGCAACACATCAACACCAACAATCCACAAGTTCCCCAAGGGAACATCCAAGGCACAAAATCCCATTCTCCTTCATATATTCAAGAGATAAAAAGAAAGAACGGTAAAGGAGTAAGAGATTAGAACGAGTTTACCAAGCGACTTCTAGCTCCTTTTTGCCTCAACTGGTCGATGCATATGCCAAAGGTTAGCCAAACATATATATATATATATATATATATATATATATATATATATATATATATATATATATATATATATATATATATATATATATATATATATATATATATATATATATACAATGCAATATTTTTGTATTTTTCAGAAATTTTTCAATTTTTAGGCATTTTCTTGCTTTTTTTCTTAAATTTACAAGTATATAATGATATGAACAAATATAGACAATATTCACAAAGTGGATATTTCCCTCCCCACACTTAAAATTTACATTGTCCTCAATGGAACAAAGTATAGGGAGAGAATAGGAAAAATAAATAACATATTTTTGGTGGTTTTTGAATTTTTCGAAATTAAAGAACATGTTTTTGGATTTTTTTGAATATTTGAAAATAAATAACATGTTTTTGTATTTTTAAAATGATGTAATTTCCTCCCCACACTTATTTATTTACATATTCTCAATGGAAATAAATGTGTGGAGGAAATTAAATGAAATACATGTTTTTGGTGATTTTTGATTTTTCAAATTTTTAGTGATTTTCAAATAAGTATGCAATGCATGATCTAATCTATATGCAATATTGAAATACGATGCAAGCTACACTATATGAATGCAAAGAGAACTAATTTAGATTAGCTCCTTTTCTAATCATGTTACTAAATGCAAAATGCGGTAAAAACTTAATTAAAGAGAAAGAGAATATGTACATTGCGGTGGTTCTTAAGTGACTCCACCAAACCTCTTCATTCAAAGACTTCATTCAACCGGGATCAATATCCCGAGATCCCACCAACCTTTCACCTTCAATGCAATGATCAACAACACATGAACCCTTGTTCTTCATCATCAAAGTATGCAACTTACTCATGGCATCTTGAACTTCTTGCCATTTTCGGTTCATTTCTTCTTCAAGCTTTTCCTTAGTCTCTTTGCCAACATTAGGGTCACATACCCTTTTCCTTTCGATCTCTTCCTCCATCTTTTTGGCTTCTTCTTTTCAATTCCCGGTTTTGATTTTGGAGGGGCATTGGTGCTAGAATTGAACTCGGTTTCCCAAGTCTTGCCCATTTCCCCACACTTATCTTTAACATTCACTTCACTTCAAGGAACTTATCCGGTGGCTCATCATCAAATTTTGGCTCACAAGAAATTAAGAGCTCCATGTTCTCATCTTCATTTTCATGGAATTCTAAAGTTTCCACGGCAAACGTGTTTTGAACCACGGTTTTCTTTGAAGCATGTGGTAGCTTGAACTCAACTTTTTCCTTCCCAACTTTGAATAACAATAGTCCCTCTTTGACATTTATGGTAGCTCCTCCCGTGGCCAAAAATGGCCTACCAAGAATGATACGGGAGCGTCTTCCCATAGGAATGTCCAACACAATAAAGTCGGTAGGAATTGAAAGCTTACCAATTTGAACCATGATATCCTTGAGAATCCCATTTGGAGATTTGATTGTTCCATCGGCAAGTTTGATTGTAATGGAAGTGCGGGCTAAACTTGAAATATTCAACCTCTTCACAAGGGCAAGTGGTATGACACTCACACTTGCCCCTAAGTCACACAAAGCACTATCCACCTTTTGGTCACCAACGGTACATGGAATTGAGAAACTCCCGGGGTCATCAAGTTTGACGGGAATTTCTTTAGACTTTACCACATTGCACTCTTCACTTGAGGCATCAAGCTCATGTCTACTAATGTCCACTCTTCTAGAAATGACTTCTTCTTGCTTGGCCAAAGAGTGTTCTTCTATCATCACCACCTCTTCTTCTTCCGGGCTCTTCTCAACTTCTACCATCACATTTGGTGATTTCACAATTTCTTCAAGCACAAATTCTTCACTCATAGTGGTTGGTGAAGTCATAATCATCTCTCCCTTAGCCGGGTCAACTTCAACATCCAAGCTTGTACCATGAATTGTCATTATTTGCTCAAGCACATAGTCTTCTATGCTCTCTTTTTCGGGCTCACGGTCAACTTCTTGGAATGTTTCCATAGCCATGGAAAAGGGAGTAGTGTAAGATAACTCCTCTTGACTTGGCAAATCAAATGACTCTTCTCTTTCCTCTTCAACTCCAACCATGATAGCATTAACTTCCTTTTCCCTCATAGGGTCTCTTGGATTTTGCCCTTGTCTTAGAAATACACCCGGTGGTTTTTGAGAACTCATGAGAGCTTGGGAAGCCACTTTAGCTTCAAGACTCTTGATTTGTTGTTGGGTATTACTTGCCAAATCCCCTATCAACTTCACCAAGTTTTCATATTTATCATATCCCATGGTATTGCTTGCTTGGGGTGGTGGCTCTTGGTTGAAAGGTTGGTTGGAAATTGGAAGAGAAAAACCATATCCTTGATCTTTAAAGTTGGAATTTTGGTTGTTCCCTTGGTACCCTTGATTGAACCCTTGATTTTGCCCTTGGTTGTACCTTTGATTATTGTTGTATCCTTGATTGAACCCATTGTTGTTGTTCCATTGATTGAATCCTTGGCCAAACCCTTGGTTAGCTTGGTTTCCTTGGTTTCCTTGGTAAAAGTTTTGATTACCTTGGTTCCCTTTGTTACCCTTATAATCTTGATATGCTTGAGATTGGTTGGCAAAGTTTTGGTTGGATCCTTGGTTGTTGTTGAATGAGGGTCTAGGTGGACGGTTGGAAAAATTGTTAAATGCTTGGAAAGCATTCACCTCTTGCACATTGTTCCCATCAAAGTTGTTGTAATTGTTGGCACACAAGTCATATGTGTGACCACTTCCTCCACAAAGTTCACAACTTGAGACTTGAGCCACTTCCTCCATGGGTGCCCCATGTGAGGTTGCGGCTTGGTGCACTTGATTTCTTTGAAACTTCTCAAATTGTTTTGTGAGTAAGTCGAGCTTGGCATTTGTCTCGGAGTTGGAGGAGTTTTCCTTAGGAAACTTCCCATTCCTTCTTAGCATGTTTCCTCTAGAACCATAGTTTGCTTCCGAATCTACCATTTTCTTGATCAATGTCATGCCCTCTTCATCACTCAAGTGATCAAATCCTCCCCCCGCGGAGGCATTTACCATCTCCTTAGTCCTCGGTAGCAAAGTTTGGAAGAATGTTTGAGTGATGTACCATTCCGGTATTTCATGGTGGGGGCAACTTGCTATTAAGTCTTGATAACGGTCCCAAGCTTCACCCAAAGATTCTCCATCCTCTTGTTGAAACGTATGAATCTCATTACGAAGCATCGCGGTCTTTGAGGAAGGGTAATACTTGGCCATGAATGCTTTAGCCAGAGCATCCCAAGTAGTGAAAGTATCCGGTGGGTGAATGTTCAACCATCGGTCCGCTTTGCCCGTCAATGAAAACGGAAACAACATCATTCTCAAGGTGTCTTCGGACACCCCATTCTTTTTCATCATTGAAACTTTTCTTTTAAACTTCCGGAGATGAGCATGGGCATCCTCTTCAATATGCCCCCCGAATAAATCCTTCTCAATCAACCCGACTTGGGCGGGATGCATCTCAAAGTTGTTGGGAGCCAAGGCGCCAAAATTAATTGGGTCACAAGCATCATTGTGGTTAGGACGGTTATGGTCACGTAAAGCCATTGGTGGTAGATTTGGTATATGAGGAGGTGGTGTTTAAGGTGGAGTATTTGGGAGTTGGAAATTGTAGAAAGGATTTTCTAGGGGGGGATCAATGGTGTTGTTTGGTTGTTGTTGTGTTGTGTTTTCAAAGAGAGGTTGGGTGGGTGAATTTGCTTGGTTTATGGTTGCTTGAGAAGAGGTTCTAACCCTTGCAGTGGTCTTATTCCTTAAGGCTCTAAAAAGCCTTTCGGGATCGGAGTCAAAGAGCAAAGCTTGGTGGTTCCTCCTAGGCATACAACTTGACAAACCGTAAGACTCCTAGTGCTTTTACACACTAGGGTAAGGCAAAAATCACACACACTCTACAAGAAGCACACAAGCTACACAAACAAGCAAACAACAAGTAAAGACTAAAGCTAGAAACTTCAACTAACTAACCATAACCTAACGCCATCTCCGGCAACGGCGCCATTTTGATATAGGGATTTGTCGTCACTTCCCAATCAAAAACAATTTATATAAAACCCAAATTAAGTAGTATTTATTCGGGTGTCGAACACAAAGATGGCGGGGGTGTATACTTAGTCCGTTTAAGCCCTATTTTAGTCAAACAAAAGTAAGAGGTTGATTAATTATAAACTAAGATGCAACAAGGTATAAAATTTAAACTAAATGAAATTGCTTTTAATCAATAAGGGAAGGCTAAGGTCTTTGGGTTCACAAAGGGCAATTAGGGGGAGAAACAAGGTCTAACAAGAGAAGGGTAATAATAGTGGTCAAGGCTTTAAGACTAATTTCTTAGTCACTTTAAGCTCCTCAATAAGTTGTCACTTGATCGAGATGAACTAGCTACAAATAAAACATAAAGACTACCCAATAGCATGAACACCAAGACGGATCGAATGCATCAAAGAGATGTTCTAACTTTCATTAAAACTTATCTATAAGCACTTCTAAAACTATCTAATAGCACAATACACCAAGGTAAGCCAAACATGTTAATGAATTGTCCAATTTTCATTGAGGCATTTCCACAAACACTTCAAATGCATTAAGAGTAGAAACCACATAATCACCCAATTCAAAAGGTTAACAAACCAAATTCATCCCCTTAATTACCCAAATTCCCCCTAGACCCTAGATTAGACTACTCACACATGTTTAAGGGTGAGAATTCAACAATAAATTGCAACGAAACACAAGTAAACATTGTAAACATGATAAAGATGGGAACTTTGAATGAATAACAATTAACCAACATAAGAAATGTAAACAAATGAAAATAAATGCAAATAAAAGATGAGAATTATACCAAATAAGAGGAAAGTAGCAAGCTTGGATAATAATGGAAGAATGAATTTCTTCAAATCTTCAAAATACAACCCAAAATACTAATTGTAAACTATTGAGAATGAAGAACTTGCATAAACAAAGGAAGATTTAAACTAATAACTAAAGAAAGATTACAACTTTTTATTGAGTGAAAATGAGAAAGTAAATATTAGGGTTCTACAATATTGACAGAGAATGATGAACTAATCTAATTTTCTATCTAATGTAAGGTGTGGTGTTAATATCTAATGTAATATCTCTTTTATACTAGTCTAATAATAATAATAATAATAATAATAATAATAATAATAATAATAATAATAATAATAATAATAATAATAATAATAATAATAATAATAATAATAATAATAATAATAATAATAATAATAATAATAATAATAATAATAATAATCTTCTCAAAATTGTGTCACACGACACACACCAAAAAGCTAACACCAACTTCCTCCTTTTGTCTTCTTCTCAAGACCACGTGACTCAGTCACTCAGGAAACAACTCCCACAAAAATTGTACCCGACCGGGTATAATTTCGCCCCGACCGATATAATTACACCCGTCGAATAGTGATTTCGCCCGTCCGGGTATAATTTACACCCTCGGCAACATTGATTTCAATCGATGGTTTCGTTGACTCTTCTTCTTGCTTTTTGCTTCCTTCTTCCATAAAAGACATCGACACCATGAAAACTGTGATGGGTCGGGTTTCAGTGCCGAGTTTGAACCGTTGTGATGCTGATATGCTGCGAATTGGAGTCGATTGGTGCTCGAATCTGGGTTGCTGCCACGGTGGTTCGCTGGAGAGAAGATGGGAAGTAGCAGGTGGTTGGAATAGGTTGATGTCGGGTTTGATGGGTCGGGGTGGCCTGATTTCTGGGCTGCTGATTGATACAGACGGAGACGGGGGACGAAATTGATGGAGCTATTTGGATTGAATCTGGGTTTGGTTTGGTGGTTTGATTGATGTGGCATGGAGGAGCTGATCGGTGGAGGAAAGCATGGTGGTTGCTGGATTGAGGGCTGAGTTTGGTGGTGGATGGTGACGGAATTTGTCGACCATGATATTGCAGGAGGGTGTCGGGTTTCATAGTAGTAAAAATGGAGGATTATTTATGGTGAAGAAGGTTAATGGTGGTGATGTCGTGAAATGGTGTGCTGTAGTTGATGCTGATGTTCGTTGTTGTTGATTGATGGTGGTGCAGGTGGTTAAGGAAGATGATGATTGAAGGTTGATGCTGGCTGAATTGCAGTGAAGGTGAAGAAGACGAAAGGGGAGGGGTGATGAAGGTGACAAGTCAATGGTTGACTTTTGATTTTGCTTTGTTTACTTCCCATTTTCATCCTTTGACTCTGTCTTGAATCGTCTCAATTCCGTCTCAAATTACTCATAACTCGAATCTCCTCTTTATTATTCCACCTCTCCTACAAAATATAAACAATAAAATAATATTAATACTAATATTATAAAAACTCGAGTAATTACTAAATCTAACTAAGCCGACTAATTATTATAAAGTAGTAAATAAATGAGCTATTAAACCGTTTAAGCACACAAAATCGAGTCGGAAATAAGATAAAAGGATGAGTAAAAAGCGACTAAAATACTACTCATCAATTACTTCTGGAAAGTAATGAACATATGACTTACATGAGAGTGTTTAAGTCACAACTCAATACAAGGCTTAGAGCCATGAAAATCCGAAATAAATTCCGAGTGTAATTGTTGGATATCTAAGAGAGATATCAAAGCTTGATTAGTTGCAAAGTGTTTTGCACTATTCGGATCTTTTTAGGAATTGTGTTTCATAATGATGATATACATATAACGAGTGAATCCAAAAACCCACTTCTTCAATTAGAAGGAATGTATTCAATACATATCATGAGTTTTGTAGATTATTGCAATCCTAAGATAATGTGAAACTTAAGAGAGGGTCTTAAGTAGGACATCAATAAGTTTGAATCAATGTTTTGATCATGTTATAAAACTTTTTCGATAAGTCGAGAAGTTGTGTTTATACATGGAGTTTAGTGGGAGTTACGGTAATTTTAATTAGTCTTGTATGTGGATGACATATTGATCATTGAGAATGATTTAAGACTTTGGAGTAATATAATACATCAATAATATCTCGTTTTATGAAGATAAATCCACGTGATGTTAGCGTCAAATAAGAAGTCTTATGTTGATAAGATTCATGATTAGTTCAATCGAGTTGAACATATTTGATTGATTCCATTTGCTTCCGCTACCGGATCAATTAAATGAGTAATGATGTATAACACTTCATATACTTTGAGTATGATAAATTGTTTCAAATCGAATTTAAGTAATAGTTACCAAATAGCCATATATTTTATTCTTAAGTGCTTGAAGAAGCATTAAAGATGCAAAGTTAAGTGTTTTTTATGCAAATTCACAAATTTGTGTAAGGGCTTACACTAATGCCAGTTGAGATTGCATAAGGTTTCGGACAAAAACCGTATTCGAAACACCTAAAGATGGTTAAGGAACCATTGTGGCTATGTTATTTAAGAAATGGTGTAATACTCCGTAATTATGAGTCTTTGGGTACTCTATCGAGTAGGCCTTACTCTGTCGAGTAAGGGTGTGTTGCGTTTTAAAATAGTTTCTGACCTGTTGGATACTCGATCGAGTAACGTAGATACTCGATCGAGTAAGGGGGAACTCGATCGAGTACCTTAGCTACTCGATCGAGTAGCGGTTTACGGGAATGATTTGACGGGTTTTGCTAATAACGCGAGTTTGATATAAAAGGTTTCCGTCAGTTTATTTAATCACTTTTAACCTTTCTAAACCCTTCAAAAGAAAAAGGAGTTACGTAGTTCTCTCTCGTCGCGTTGTTGGCAAATCCCCAAGGCTAGGAGTGTCGGATCATCTTGTTCTTTGCATCATAGTGTTCCTTGCGTCAAGGGTAAGATCTACATACCAATTTTATATTGTTTCTTTGAGTTTGTTTAAAACCCTAATTGGGTAGATTTGGGGGTTTTGGGAGGGTTATGTTGATTAGGTGATAATTGTATGATTATGTGTATAGGAGAAGGGTTCGTAGAGGAAAGGTTTTGAGACAGCTGCTAGATCGTCTGATGTTTGTGTTGCATTCCAGGTAGGATTTCCTACTCAGTATTAGTCCCATAATGGGATGATTGTTGATGTGTTGAGATTGATTGTTTGATATAGTAATTGTATTGTGACGGTTGTGATTGGGATTGGGATTGTTTGTCTATGGTTCTCGAGGCGTGTCCTCGGCTGAGTGGGGTCACTTGCGGGAGTGGCTTCATGCCCTTGTTTCGCCTTCTGTGGAACCCGCCACAGAAGGGATGTGCACATTAATGGACAGGGTTATCGCTCATTATGAGGAGCGGGGATTTGGTGGGTACGGCTGCGGTCCCCATCGGGGGACTCGGTCCAAAGGGGACGATCGGTGATTGAGATTGTTGGAGTTGGTGTGGTTGTGTGTGTGACGATTAAGCTGTCTGTTTATCTTATTGTTGATATATATTGAGTTGTGTGATTAGTACTGACCCCGTTTAAATGTTTTAAAAACTGTGGTGATCCATTCGGGGGTGGTGAGCAGTTATTGAGCAGGTATGAGACGATGCGTATGGGATAGCTGGGATGAGTCACCACGTTGCAGTTTAGAAGTCTTCCGCTGTGTCTGACGCTTGATAGTATTTTGATAGTAGATAGTTTTGAGAACTTGTATTTCCTTTTATCAGTTTTGGTGTTGAACATGTAATCACTTAAACTATAATTACTTTTAAAGTACGTTTCTTTATTGTCTTATGATATTCATTGCCTCGGGCAACCGAGATGGTAGTATCCTTATACCTGAGTGGTCCTGGTAAGGCACTTGGAGTATGGGGGTGTTACAAATGGATTTGCTAGAATTGTTCTAGGCAATAAAGAACAATGAGAGATGTTTACAACGGAAATTGAGTACACTTGCAATCATGAGATGTGCAAGAGGATGGATCCCGTACACTGTGAAAACAGTGGGAGCTATTCTAAGGCTAGAGAGCTTATGTCTAGATTGGATCTAGACACATACTCAAAAAGTTTTGTAATGCAAATGTATACATTAAAAGGAAAACGAGTATGTAGTAAGGTTGAGTTAGGTACAAGAAGTTGATAAAACCTACTAACCAAAGCCTTATCATGGGCTTAACATGATGAGTCATGTCATATGTCATTTCAATTGCATTGAGATGAACAACTACATATAAGATGAAAATGGATTATAAAAATATGAAGTAGTAATCAGGTTTGACTATTCATATGTGATAATCACATTTATCGTTCAAGTTTTTTAAATCTGAAAACTTCTTTTATACTTTGTTACATCCAAACGGGTTGTAGAGACAATATTGAACCTCGTTAAAGTGAACCCGGATTAACATGGTATTCGCCCATAGTCACTTGTATGAGGTGACGTCTCGAAGTG
Organism: Silene latifolia; assembly: GCF_048544455.1. Classification (NCBI taxonomy): domain Eukaryota; kingdom Viridiplantae; phylum Streptophyta; class Magnoliopsida; order Caryophyllales; family Caryophyllaceae; genus Silene; species Silene latifolia. The sequence goes on along the minus strand of NW_027413226.1, from coordinate 86,411 downwards.
ACTAGAGTGTGATGCGATTGATGGCAAGTTCAAGTGTCATAGAGTCATGTGAGATGACTAGTCGATCACATAGGCAGACTGTTAGGAACACTTTGTCGGGCCTTATGACCGCTTATAGAGTTCTGGCAAATTTATATAGCCTGGTCGTGGCGAGAGCTACTATAGTATTCTAATGAGTCGATTCTTTTGACTAAAAACTGTTCGCCTAAGGTGGCACGATTTCGATTAACTTTGATTTATGTTACTACGACCTTCGTAAATGGGGTCAAATGGGCATATTTTGGGTTATGATAGCTGTGGCTAGTCGAAGGGAATAATGCGATAGGAATTGTCCACCCCCTTGTCAGGGTTAAAACAATATCTCAGGTCCACTCGAGGAGTAATGAACTGGAAATGCGTGGCCACGCTCGGAAGGTATCTATGGTAGATGATTCCGGTCAATCAGTTATTCTCCAGATCGAGGAAACCACTCTCGATATGATCACTTGCAAGTACGACCTGAAAGACACCTTGCATTGAGTGGGAGATAGTAATAGGACAAGAGAATTGGTGACGCACACTTGTCGAGGACAAGTGGGAGATTGTTGGAATAAGTGTCCTCCGACAATAATGCAATCACAACTGTCGATCATGATGATCACATGTTTAAATCTCATTTTAAGAATACATGTGGGATGTAATATTTTACAGTCAACTGGTCCACACATATCGGTAATGATTGGCTGACTAGAGTTTGACATTACTGTCGTGCGACGGTGGTGATCAGTTGATCCTCTTAGGTTATACCTATAGGGAAATACTCTTAATTGATTATTTAATTAATCGTATGCCGATACGAGTTAATTAAATTGCTTAAAATTGACGGATGATTTTGTGAGTAAAGTTGACGTGTCTCATTGTAATTCGATTAAATTAGATACGGTCTAAGTAATCGAATTGTTTTATTACTTGGATAAAATTATTGTTTACGAAACAATGGAAATTGAAATTGAATGAATAATTTATTATAAATACAAAACGTTATGGTTTATAATTGATAAACCGTTTTGGTACAAGTAATTACGAATTACTAGTCGATTTTGTATATGACATATTTTATGAGTATGTTGATTTTTAATATGTTAAAAATACATTACAATTTCACATATCAAATAACATGTCACATATGTCACAATTGACAAATGACAAAAATAAAATGGACCTTCCATTTTATATTAAGTGTACCGAAATAGGGAGGGTTAGGGTCTTTAAATTGTGTTAATTATTTTTTAAATGGAAAACACAATGATAAGACCTTGCTTGTAGCCTTGCATGCCTATTTTTCTTGGGTAGAAAAACAAGCTCATGCATTGGGCATCCTTCCCCCATCACCACCGGTTTTCCAAGAGAAAAGATAGAGTTTTTCCTCTATCATTTATTCACAACTTCAACTCATATTTTCTAGTGTAAGAAAATGAATTCTCTCTATAATTTGTGAAAACTTAGAGAAACAAAAACCTCACAAATCACTCCTCTCTTGACCGAAATATTCAAGAGAACAAATTAATATTTTTGTGTCAAATTTTAAGTAAAACTTATATTATTACTAGTTCATAATTATATAAGTTATTAAGGGATTTCCTTGGGTATATGCTTTTGGGAGAGGTTCTATTTTGAACCTTGTTCATCCATTATAAGGAAGCTCAAGAACTAACAAATAGGTGAATTTGTTGGCGCCCTTTAATCCGAAATCACAAAGTAAGAAAGACGATTTCTTCTCTTATCTTGTTTTAGTTTGCATGCATAAGATCTAACATTTATTTTATGACTAAATAAATTATTTTATATATGAATATGTAAATTAATGAGATTAATAATTCTAACAGTTTATGTTGTGGAAGCCCCCAAGTTCGTATACCGGATCTGCAAGTACTTGGTTACTTGACCTCTTTTCTATTACTGCTTTGATGGGTGACGATGTGATTGTTACCACTTTGCCATTTAGTGGGTTCTTGATTTTCTGGTAGAGGGTGGATGTTACCGCTTTAGAGGCGTGGATCCAAGGTCTTCCCAGAAGTATGTTCAAGGATGCTTCAATGTCCACTATTTGGAAGTTAACCTTTCGTTCAATCGGTCCTATGGCTATGGTAAGGTTAGCTAGTCCTACCACTTTTCATCGTGTACCGTCATATGCGCGAACACCTTGGTTGGTAGGGGTCCAATCCGACTCTTTCATGCCCAATTTGTATGCCATTTTCAAGGGTATGACGTTGACTGCCGAGCCATCATCTACCAAAGTCATTGGCACATTCTTCTTTAAGCAAATGACAGTAATGTATAGAGCCAAGTTGTGACTAGCGCCGAAGGGTGGCAAATCCTCATTCGAGAAAGTAACAGGGTTACTTAGCGTCAGTAAAGCTTGGCGATGTGGAAATGAGCTTGCTACTAGTTGCCAGACTGAAAGATCAGCCTTTGTCTTCTGTAGTTGCTTTAGTAAATGGTCGGTAGAGGTATCTTCGTTATCATTTGGGGTGACAACGTTGGTATTGGTGATTGAACCATTTGTTATGGGACCATTTTGAGAAACATTTTGATATGGACGCCCTGAACGAGTAAGGTGGTCTACATCTTGGTCTTCACTGTTTTGAACTATTTCCTTGCTGACCTTGACTAGGTAGTGTTCGGTGAGGTATTCATTTTCATCATCGTCGGCCCATACTCCATTGACAGTAGCAAGTTCTCTCATCCTTATGATTTCGGCCTCCAAGTGAAGGATTTGGTCGACTAAGTTATCAACCACGGCTACTACTTCTTGCATCGTAGAGTTGTGAGAGAGGTTTAGTGGTGAGCACTCCTTAGGTGTTGTACTTGGATTACGTAGGGATGCCACTACACTTTCTAATTCTGAGACTTGCCTATTCACACTTCTTGCCCATGCGATAAAGTCGGTGATAGTAGGGGAAATGGTAGAGTAGTTCCCTTCATCTTCTATTGCATGGATCTCATCTTCGACTGGAGAAATGAGGTGTGAATAATCAAAATTAGATTCTTCACTTGTAATCATTAGAATTCCAAGAGGATTCTGAGTATTGTTAGGCTTGCCTCCAGGCAGTATTGGTAGACGACCGTCTTCAATCATGTCTTGAAGTACGTGTTTTAGCTTGTAGCATTTTTCTGTATCATGTCCCTTACCTCTATGATATTCGCAGTACGAATTCTTGTCCCAGGACTTGGATTTCTTTTCTGGTTCAGGTGTAGGGCCTATGGGTTGAAGCTTACCCTGTTTCATCAATCTCTTCAAGGCGTTGGAGTATGTATCCCGAATGTTTGTGAACTTTCTTTGCGGGATACTCTTCTTTGAGGGTTCGAGAAGGTTAACTTCATCAGCCTTGCTAGTAGAGCCGTAAGAACGACTTGTTGAACCTTGATATCCACGACCTACCGTTTTGGACAAGAGCCCTTTACGGATGTCATCTTCGATCCTTGTTCCTAGTACAGTCAGGTCCTTGAAGGTCTTAATGTTTTGGTACCTCAAATGACTTGCATAAATGGGCTTTAAGTTGTCCACAAATTTTTCAATGAGGGTAGCTTCATTTGGACGTTCGACAAGTTGGGTACTAGTCTTCCTCCATCTACTTAGGAAGTCGGTGAAACCTTCTTTATCGTTTTGGGTAAGAACCTCTAAGGTGTGCATATTGACTTGAATCTCGGCATTATCCGCATATTGCTTAGGAAATTCGATCGCGGCATTGTCCCAGGTGGCAATCTTCTTGTGCTCTAGAGAATAGAACCATTGCTTAGGAATAGTATCAAGAGATGAAGCAAATATCCTTAAGAACATCTCGGGTTTGATGCCTTTGATAGACATGTAATCCTTGAAAGCACGGATATGGTTCAAAGGGTTTTCATGCCCCTTGAATTTAGGGATTTCCGTCATATTGAAGTTGGTTGGCAATTTGGAACTCACGGCCTCATACTTACGATTGTTTTCCCTATAGATATCATCCCCTTTAAGATACATCAGTTGTTCCTCCACGTATTGGAGTCGTTTCTCAGCTGCAGTCGGATCTATGGGAGGGTTAACCTCTTGTGCTCCCACAAAAGGTGGAGGATCTTCATTCACAAAGTTGCTCACTATCTCATGGTGTATTTCGCCCTAAGAAGGAGGCAACCTAGTTTCTACAGCAACAATTCGACCCTCAATTGTGTGGAGTCGATCATTCACTTGGTTTTGACTAGTTTGGAGACGAGCGAGCGCGGCTAGGATTTGATCATTACCATTCTTGGGTTGACTTTCACTTGTGGTGCTAGTATCAGGCATCTTGGAAACTGGACCAGAGATCGACGATGAATCAAAACACGATCGACCATTCTAGCACACTTACTCAAAAAGGTTTGACTTGTGAAGTGGGAGTGTGCCACTTGTGTCAAGTGAGATTTAAAGAAATGACAAAGGTTTGAAAATGTTGGTCCTAGTCAACTATAGTGTAGTTGTAGGAGTGGACTCGAAGTGAGATTTTGAAATGGGCTTTGGGCCCAAATTTTGACTCGACAATTGGACAGAGTTTCGACTGGTTTTGCACTAACATTGGCCTTATTTCGAAAATTTACATCTTAAAAGGGGTTTTGATTTTTTTTTACAAAATTCGTCACGGTTTTATTTAGAAATGGTGATCACATATGGTACAAGCATCCAAACAGGCATTATAACGGGATGCTGAGTGCATTTAAAATGTTTTTGGCTTAAAGGGTGGGTTGCCATACCGAACAATCAAACTCGGGGTCTGCGGAGAGGCTCGTACCAAACAGGAGTAAGGTCGATTCCTAGTCCATTTCCTCGAGTAGTGAAAGTCCTTGATACAAACAAGAGTAAGTACCATGGTATGGTTGACGCTAATCGGTATCCATCCTTAGGCCCAAATAAGAATTTGGACCGTTTAGACGGGACTATTGGTCGAAAGGGTTGGGTTGGGCCTAGGAAGGCCGAATAAAACGATCTAGGAAGATCGAGTTATGAAAACCAACAACTGTCTTATACAAACTATTCCCTAACCTTGTTCAAGTCTCGCCCTTGGCTACACGTAAGTGTGTTATCCCCAGCAGAGTCGCCAAACTGTGGACGCGGGCCCACGGGAGAAAAGCGAGCAAGCTTTTGTATTTTTCTGCATTTGTGGAGTCGCCACCAATTTTTGTGGGAAATTGGAACCGTTCGAATGCCTCGTGTCATGTCAAGACACAAAGTAATGACATAGACACTAAGAACTCGTTACCCTTAGCATTCTATGTCTAGAATGACTCTCGTGGATGCCAATGAACACGGATGTTCACAGAGATCTGGAGTAAGGGGTGACGGTACGTATTAGGAAGCTCTTTTGATCGAACACTTAATCCCGCCTGCCTCGATAGCGGCCTCTACTAATGATTAGGGAAGTTGTCTATACTTGATATGTTGAAGGTTATATGCATGCAATGCAACATCCAATAGATTAATCCTAGCATGTGAGAATTAACTAAGTCGGTGAACATGTAATTTAGCATACATTGAGTCAAAGGAGGGTTTAGATTAATTACATGTGAAAACAAGTAATTAAATCATCTAATACAATAAATAAATGCAATAATTAAAATTACAATAATTTACAATGGTCAATTGATTTACGTCGAAAATACATTTAAAACGGATAATTTGAGAAAAGGAAGGGGAAAATAAAATTAAGTTAGAAAATAAACAGATTAATAGTGATAATACGGATAATAGTTAATTAATTATGTAAACTAATAAACTAAGTCAAGGCAGAAACGGGAGTTCAGAGACAGAACTCAACCCGGAACAGGCGCAACAGAGCTGCGTCTTTTGGAAGAGGCGCAGCAAACGCTGCGTCTGTTTCTGAGTTCAGTTCTGACTGTGAAGCCGGAATTGCATATCGTTAATGTTAATTGGTAATTTAACGGTTGATTAATGAGATTTGACTCGGATAGAAGTGATTTAACATATTATTAACATGTGAATTAGTCGTAAAAAACGATAAAACATGGAACAAAACTAATTAGAACAAATTAATTACAAGGTGAATGGATGGATTAACAAATTAAATAAACTAAGTTAGATAGGTTATTAATGACGAACTAATGATGATGATTACAAATAACAGATGCAAATATATCAAAGATGAATTCCAGAGACTCAATGTTGATGAATCGAACCTCTAAAACCCGAATTGATTTTAATGACGAAAACCCGCAAATATGAATTATAAGGGATTTAGTCGGGAATTTAATGACGAACTAATATTAATGATTTACATGTCAAAAATTGTTATACTAAAAATAATTGGTTAATGAAATGTAAACAAATGAAAGACAAAACAAAAACAATCAGATGAACAAAAGACGAAAGAAGAAGAAAGGAAGCAGGAACTGCGGCAGCCTCAGGAAGAGGGACAGCAGGTGCTGCGTCCCTTCGAAGAGGCGCAGCAGTTGCTGCGTCCTTTCTTGACATTTGTCTCCTGTTAATCCGTAAAAAGGGTTTAAATGAAGGTTTTAGAAATCGGTTTTGAATGTATTTTCGACGTAAACCTTACAATAATTATACAAAAATAAAGTACAATATTAAAAGAAGGAATTTACACCCTCAGACTTACATGTTTGACGAAACGAGATTGACTAAGTTAACGATTAGTGATTGCTCGACTCGAATGTACGACGAAAGTGCCCTCTAAGAGGAAATTAAACAAGTTGATTAAAGTTGATTGATGTGGAGTTGGTCAAATTGGTTGGGCATGCAAAACGAGGCTGGTACTCAGAAACATCCGAGCTTACGTGATTGAAACATCAAGCATGTAGGCGCCAAAAAGCAAGAGTGTGGTCTAGAATGCAAAGGGATAAGAGAAGGGCGGACACTCGCGTGAGAAATATGTGAGGCCGAGGTCTCTATTTATACTAATCACGGAGGGAATTAGGGTTTTCGGAGAAACCTTGGAAGTGAATCTCGAAAAGATTTGGAAAAATACGCAGAAAGGAGCTGAGGAAGAGGCGCAACACTCACTGCGTCACTTGGAAGAGGCGCAGCACCTGCTGCGTCCTTTCCTCAGTGGTTTCCTCCTGCAGAAGAAAGATTTTCGCGTTTCTATTATGGAAGTTGCGGTTTAAAATCAATTTCATTAATATTTTATATAATATTCTGGGATATAATTTACCAAAGAGATAAAAGATCGAAAATATGGAATAGAAATATCCGGAACATTCCAGAATATTCCAACTCGGCATTTTAAACTGTTATTAGAAAATGAAGACGGTTTTTGACCCGGACTCCAAATGTACTCTAATTACTGCCAAAATGACCGTAATGACACCTAGATGACGACTATGAGGTAGACACAAGTGTTTGAGCTATCACTTGACGATAAACTTACGAACTATCATAAATCGTTCTGGGTACCAAACCTACGGCCCAATCATCACCGGGTGGCTTACGGGAGGTGCAGAAATGAGGTATCTACACTTATATCTTACAAGGCTTGTTGAATGGATAAGAGATTCATGCAAGGTTGTCAATTAAGCAATTTATCAAGCAGAACATTTGCATAAGTTGAAACTACAACAAGCAAGCAATTTTATGAAAGCATATTATATTAAGTATGGATCTACCCCCATCTTTTAGTTCCCCTAATCCCCCATTAACCCTAGCTAGAAGACTACTCCCTCATAGTCATCGTACTAACAAGGTTTAACATGGTGAGTGAGTAAAGCAATAACTAATTAAGAAAGGATAAAAGAGATTATACAAACGTAAGGATGATCCAAATAACAAGCAAAGAGTAACAGAAGAATAACTTGATGGATAATGAAGATTGTCAAGTCTTAAATAAACCCCAAATAGTCTTTAAATTACCCAACTAAATCTAAGAACACTTGAATGATTAAAGAGGAATTATGATTTGATTAATATTGAATTGAGTCACTACAACTTGATTAGGAAGACCTACTAAACTAATTGGTAAATTAACTTGATTATTGATCTCTAAAACTTGGTGTTTAATCCCCTAAAACAATGGGGTATGTATACTAAGTACAAGAATTAGGGTAACTAAGGGCTTAAATGACGATTAAGTCCCTAAGAAGAATATTAGTGCCTTGCAAGTCCCATAATTAAGGAGCCGCCCGACATGACCTTGAAGCATGCTCGTGTTGCCCAGGGATCCGCTCGACTTGACCATGGGACGCCCGTCCGAGCTTGAGAAACCCGGATCTTTGATTAGCTTTTCTTCTTCTTATTCTGACTGCTTAAGAATCTGTGGGGATCGTTAGGGGTTCTATCATTGCCCATTCTACTTGGTTTATTCCCTTAGGCCTTTAGTATTAGTCTCTTCTTTGATGCTTGGTCATTAGATGCACTCCATTTAGCTCCACTTTGCTTCATAAGTGCAAGGCTAGAAATCCTCTCCTACAAGGACACAAAACCTCAAAGAATATGCAAAGTAGGGAACTAAAGATAAGAAACGACTCTAATAAGCACTAGAAAGCATAGGAATGAGATTATATCGGGGACTAAATGTGCACAAATGTGAGTCACATCATTACGTTCCATCGTCATATGCAAAAATGACACTATTTTACAATTGTCGCTCGAATTCCCCACGGTGTCCCGGGATGTCATTTTGGACTCAGTTATTGCCTTAAAATTAGATTTCTCGGGCCTTATTGAAGTGTCTTTTACATATCATGACCTTAATTTTGTTACGTTCCTTAATCATATGCGAAAATGACATTATTTTAAAATTGTCGCTCGATTTCCCCACGGTGTCCCGTGACATCTTTTTTCGACTAGGTTATTGGCTTAAAATTAGACTTCTCGGGCCATTATTGAAGTGTCCTTCAAATATCCTGACCTCAATTGTATTACGTCTCCCTACGGTGTCCCGTGACATCTTTTTCCGACTAGGTTATTGGCTTAAAATTAGACTTCTCGGGGCATTATTGAAGTGTCCTTCAAATATCCTGACCTCAATTGTATTACGTTCCTTTATCAGGGGCTGAATTTGGATTGTTAACCTTTTGAATTGGGTAATTAATTGGTCTTACACTCTTATGCATATGAAGTACTCGATGAAATGTTTAAACGAAAGTTTGAGTCTTTCATTAGCATGTTTAACTTATCTTGGTGTATTATGCTATTGGATGGTTTTAGAAGTGTTTAATGAGATGCTTAAATGGAAGTTGGAGCCTTTCTTAGACATATTTGATCCATCTTTGTGCCTATGCTATTAGATAGTCTTTATGCATGTTTGTGATGAGTTTGTCTCAACTAAGTGAAAGCTTGTTTGTAAAACCTTAATCACACGCCTATGAAATGTTTGATGGATTGCTTAAATGAAAGTTTGAGTCTTTCATTATCATGTTTAGTCTATCCTAGGCAGAAAGCCAATGGAAGGCCTATATGGCATGGTCGAGACGAGTTTTTCTTACTAATTAAATGCTTGTTGGTTAGCTCTAATTGACTAAGAAATTAGGATCCATCACAGGCCTTTATCATTACCTATTTCTTGTTAAAAATCTTTTCTTCCCCAACTGTAACAACAAATTTTGTATTGCGATAACTGAAATACAAAACAAAAAAAAACAAAATGAGTTTTTATTAATATCAGAAAAGTTCGTGTACAATCTCTAATAATCCTCTGATTCTAACTAAACAAATAGGGTACGCGTGCACGATCCACGTAAGGGGTGCGCGTGCGTTTTGCAGGGGGTGCGCGTGTAGAGGGTGTATGCACTCTACGCGCGACGTTGACTTGTATTCTTGAGAGGGTCGAACGACTTGAGTCTCTCTTGAATGTTTGAATACTCGAGTTTGAATGTTTGAGTTTTCTTGCGGAGGCGGCACGAATTTGTTGTGCTTGTTAACTGCTTACGATGAATTTCACGAGATTTTCAGAGAGAATTCTAGAACTTTTCTTTTCTTCGAGTTTTTCTATGTTTGAGTTTTTCTATCTCTTTCAAATGAATGAAGTTCTCTATTTATAGAGAAACAGTTGGGCTTTCCCTTGGGCTTGGTCGTAGACCCATTTCTCGGCCCGTTTGCAATTTTAGCCCAATTTGACTTCTGTTTGGAGCTAAACAACTCAGAATAACCCAAATTTGATTTAAAAGGGACAAAAATAATTAAATTGAGTAATTTATTTATTATTAACTCAAATTAATTAATTTCTGTATTTTCGACATTTAAATAAAATTTTAATGCCTACAAATTGCCCCCTCGAGACTTTGTCATGCCCACTTTCGAAGTGTTTTAGCGTGGCGGGGTCTCGACACATTCTTTTGGTTTGTCTTGGAAATCGACGGCTATCCATCATGTTGCATCGATAGCATTTTTGGCCATCCTGTCATTATCTGACTTGGCGGATAACATTTGAATTTTTCGTCACCTTGGTCATTTTGTAACCTTGACGGGTAAAGCTTGAATTTTCATCACCTTGGTCATTTTGTAACCTTGACAGACGACATTTGAATTTAAGAGATAAATATCTTCAACTTGACAGGTTCACATCTTTGCGGCAAAGGTTACCCTTTTGAATAAGAAAAACTATTACATGGGTAAGAAATTTTCAATTAGCAGTTGGCACCACTAAAACGAACCAATCAAATTGCTTTTAGTCTGTTCCCTTTCTAATAAGGCTCTTCTGAAACATGATAAAAATATAATGTTTTACCGACATTAGCAACTCTAGTAATTTCCTGAAGGCAAGAATTTTTTTTTTTTTTTTACTGGTTCTTGGCAAAGGTGAGGCGGCATAGATTTCCTTGTAGGGCAAGCATTTTATTTTTTTAATCATAAATCCTATCTATATATACTCCTCAAGCCCTTCATCTTCATATCATATCTCCATACAAGTCTTACGTTCTTCAATTAAGAGGTACTCTTTTATGACTCCATTGTTCATTCTTTGGTCCTCTAAATCTTGCTCGTGCTTTAATTTTATATTATGAACAATCGTAAGTTCTTATGAATCAATTCATCAAACTTGATAGCCATACTTTAAACTGTTCAGCTTATTTCCTTTGTGTTTATTCAATTTGATCTTTGCATTTCTCCTTTCCTTTTGCAGCTGATCGGATTCCTTGGAAGCACACGACTTCGGTTCATTTGTATGACGGATTATCCTGCTGGAATATCCTTTTGAGGCTTTACGTGTTTTGCGAACTCCTGTCCATTTCTTTGTTTGGTTCATTTGTATGACAGATTATTCGACAATGTTGAACCTTGAATGATCTCGTGATCCTCGTCTCAACTGCATTTTTTTAATTTTGTACTCTGTATTTTTTTGTTGTTCAAACTGAACTTTTAATGAGCAAATTATTGTTCTCATATTTGACTTCATTTTGATGTAGAGCTGCTATTATCATTGCCTACGCATAGAGCTTGCGAAGATTAATTCGAACGAAGGCTTCGGTATCATGATCGTGAATCTCTAGTTTTTTTTGGAATAAAGTTAAGATCCGAGCTTTATTGACGTTTATGGATTGCAATTACACACTTGGATTCGGAGTTGTGCAGGTGCAGTTAGCTGCTTCAACTTCTTCACCACAATTTGTTTTAAGAACAGGAGGATGGAATGCGTTCAAACTTCAAGAGCTACCGTCTTTTCCTTATATCGTTCAAAGTTGATGATTATTTGCTCATGTTTTTATTTATGAGCGAGAGGTGCCCGCTATGGTCAGGGACTCCTCCACTCGATCGTTGTCATGCTTGAACAAATTCGATCATCATCACGCTTGGACAATTTGACCTGGTGTTTGCTTGTCGCGGTAGTCGAACAATGTGACGATGTGCCACATTTGTTTTACCTTAGATTTCATCAGTTAGCTGATATGTGTTCATAAATTTGTTCATGGCTAAATTTTACGTTTTCTTTATTAATTTGGTACAGGTTCAGGTGTATATCGAAATCGGATTGATAAATCAGTTATCTTTTCTTCGTCACAAAAACTGGCACAGTTTTCTTTTGCTTTTGCTTTGAGATTTTTTTTTTTAATTTTTTTGTTGTTGTTGCAGGGACCGGTAGTTTGAGGAGCACTCGAATCTATGAAGACGCCCGGGATATGATGAGATCGTCGCAAAGAATGTTCAAGTTTTTCAAATATTATCAACATTCATCGTACTTCTCAATGGTAGTAGAAAACTTATTAAGCTCCTTGTGCACTATTTAAAGTTTGTTGGAGCTTCTTGAAGATCTGAAGACCATTGGAATTTCTTTAAGACTGCACGACCATTCGAGCATCTCGGAAAATATCGAAGTTTCTCAAAGACTATTTAAAGACCAATCAAGCTGCTCGTTGCTTTTGTAAATCTCAAAGCTCAAAGCTGTGTTGAACCTTTGACGAGGATTTGAAGACAACTAAAGGTTTTCTGTGGAGTCTTTCAAAGACCGAAGTCCCTTGAAGACTTTGAAGACTTGACTCTGAAAGTATTTAGAGGAATAATGGAGCTTGAAGATTTGAAACATGAAGATACTCAAAAGTTATGAAGACTCGAAGCTTGTCAAGCCCTTTGAAGAATATTGTAGCGGCTTTTGAACTCTGGAGCGATGTTTCAACCGAGTCGTCGAAGTTGGAGGCTTTATTATTCTAGCTAAGTCATAGCATTCTAAGTATATGTGTCCGCGTGTTGAACCTGACATTTCAATAGATGAATATTTCTTGGGACGGGTCATTTCAATTCTTACATGAGCTACCATGCAATGAACCCACTGGGTCATTTGGGTTATCATGTGAGCTATATTTCTGAAGACTTACATCATATTCCATGTCGAGCCTGCGGTGGAGCTTTGAAGATTTTTCCTGGGAGGTCATTCAAATTCTCATATGAGTTACCATGCAATGAACCCTCTGGGCCATTTCGGTTAACATGTGAGCCCATGATACTGAGCACCGAGCTGTCAAGCATTGAAGCATTGAAGATTTCTGTGGAGACATGATTTCGATTCTCACATGAGCTACCATGCAATGAACCCGTTGGGTCATTTCGGTTAACATGTGAGCCACCATGGAGTGAACCCATCAACTGTTGGAGATGACTACAAGCATATGTTATTTCAAATATCATATGAACTACCACGCAATGAATCGACTGGGTCATTTCGGTTATCATATGAGTTATTATAGCGGCCAAGCTTTGGAGATTATTCACTCCAATGACTGAAGATTATGACAATGTGAAAACAATTTCAAAGTTTCTTCGAAGTATTATACAGTTACTTGAAGAAGATTATATTACTTGAAGATTCCTGAAGAGGATGGAAGTCTTGAAGGCTATTTGAAGACGATGGAAGTCTTGGAAGACTATTTGAAGACTAATCAAGCTGCTTCTTGCTTCTCAGAACCGTTTAGGCTATTTTGGAGCTCATACATGGATTTGAAGATAACTAATGTATCTTGAAGTCTGTATAAATATTGAAGACTTGAGATTTAAAGGTGATTCAAGCCTCTTGATGATAAATGCTTCACGACGAGTATTGGAGTCTTTCAAAGACCATTGACGCTTTTGAAGACCGAATTATCTCATGGAGTTTCGTGAAGACTTGTTGAAGACTATTATCAAGGCTTCACGGAAATGGTGTTTGTTTGGAGGGTTGGCTGCACTCGAGCTACATGTTCACTCAAGCTGCCTACGTACTTGCAAGGTGACAAATATGACAACTCGCAAGATCAGGCTGACGTAGTTCAATTTTTTTTTTTTTTTTTTTTTGGAGGTGTGATACACATTTTTTGTGGCTGCACTTAGGCTACGTGTCCACCCAAGCTACCTACGTACTTGCAAAGTAAAAACAGTACTTCACAAGATCAAGCCGACGTAGTTCAAAGAGGTTTTGCAGTTTAGACTCTTGCTTAGGAGCATGGCTTGCAGTTTACCCTCTTGCTCAGGAGCATGGCTTGCAGTTTACGCTCTTACTTAGGAGTATGGTGTTGTTTCAAGAGTAGTAACGTTTGAGAAATTTCCCATTTATTGGGCCTATGAGCACACCGTCTTCATCCGCAATCTTGTATGCGCCATTCGTGTAAACTTCTTGTACCACATATGGGCCATCCCACTTAGAGGTGAATTTACCAACCAGCTTGTGAGAGGTGATAATTGGTCTTCGTATTGCAAGGACTAAGTCTCCTACTTGAAAAGAACGAGGACGTACTTTTTTGTTGAATGCTCGCGACAACCTTGCTTGATAACATTGGAGCTTCTGTTGGGCCTCTAGTCTTTTTTCATCGAGTGCCTCTAACTCTGCTAAACGTAACTTGTCATTTTCATCTTCTGTAAGTTCTTCTTGAATAGCAATGCGTAAGGATGGGATCTGCATTTTTAACGGCAACACAGCCTCTACTCCATACACTAACACGCATACGGGGTTGCTTGAGTAGGAGTTTTGTATGTGGTACGATAGGCCCATAATGCCTCGCCAATTCTTTCATGCCAATCTCGCTTTGATTTTGATACTACTTTTCTCAACAAGTTACAAAGTGTCTTGTTGAAGCCTTCAGCCAAACCATTTGCAGGAGCGTTGTACATTGATGACTTGTACTGTTTGAATTTGAACTTCTCTCCTAAACTTGTCATCAAATGGTTATCAAATTGTTTCCCATTATCAGTTATGGTACGTTGTGGTACACCGTATCTATATATTATTTGAGTTCGGATGAAATTCACAACATTTTCCTTCTTGACTTCTCGTAATGTGATGGCTTCTGCCCATTTTGAGAAATAGTCAGTACCAGCGAGAATATACTCGTGTCCATTCGAGGCTTTTGGAGTGAGAGGTCCCACAATATCAAGTCCCCAAGCTTCAAAGGGCCATGAAGATACAGTCGGGTGTAATGGCTCTGGTGGCTGATGTATGAAGTTTGCGTAGAACTGACAGGGTTGACACTTTTTCGCGAAATCCATGCAGTCTTGAACCATTGTTGGCCAGTAATACCCCATTCTCTTTACATGATCATAAAGTTTAGGTCCAGATTGGTGAGCGCCACAAATTCTAGAATGAGCTTCGTGCATTACTTCAGTAGCTTCATCTTTATTTAGACACCTCAACCAGTGTCCTAAGAAAGAGCGTCTGTAGAGTGTCCCTTTGTAATGAAGAAATTTTGGAGCACGTCGGCGTACCTCTACCTTGTGCCTGGGATCATCAGGTAATTTTTGGTTGTCCAAGAAATCGATGATAGGTTGGCGCCAGTCATCCTCATCAATCGTGTAGATGCAAATCATATATGTTGTATCTATATCTTCTACTATTTCAAGCAAAGGTATTGCCTAACGATTGCAGACTGGTACTTGCATAGATTCTTCTGCCCCCAGTGCAAAAGTGGCTGCAAGGTTAGCAAGCGCGTCAGCCAACTTATTGGCACTCCTCGTTACATGACCAATATTGATGGAGTCAAGTTGATTAAGCAGTTGCAATGCCTGTCGATGGTAGGGAATCAAGTCTTCCTTTCTTACCTCATACTCATCGAGGACTTGGCTGATCACCAATTCTGAGTCTCTGTAAATATCCATGTCTCTTACGCCTATTTCAATTACCATTTGAAGACCTAATATCAAAGCTTGGTATTCTGCCACGTTATTTGAGCAAAATTGTGTGAGTGTAAATGAGTATGGCATTACATGGTTTTGGGGAGATATGAAAACAACTCCTGCTCCAGCTCCGTCTCGCCTTGCAGCACCGTCGAAGTACATTTGCCATGGAGGTAAAATGTCCACGTAAAATATTTCTTCTCCTGGTAGTTCGTCTGAAAGTTCCCACTTTGTCGGGACTGGATGATCAGCGAAGAAATCTGCAATAACCTGACTTTTTACTGCTTTTTGAGACACAAACACTAAGTCATATTGTTTAAGTAACACTTCCCATTTTGCAAGTCTTCTAGATAAGACTGGTCTTGAGAGTATGTACTTGATTGGATCAACTTTTGAGACCACGTGTATGGTATGCGCCTGCATGTAGTGCCTCAACTTTTGGATGGCGAACACCAAAGCAAGACATATCTTCTCTATGGGCGAGTAATTTAATTCAGCTCCAACCAAGGTACGATTCAAGTAGTAGAGTGCTCTCTCCTTGCGGTCTTCAATTTCTTGCGCACACATTGCCCCAGCGATCGTTCTTGTGCGGCGATGTATAGAATGAGCAGTTTTCCTGGAATCGGTGCCCCCAACACTGGTGCACTAGCCAGGTACTTTTTTATGCTATCAAAAGCATGTTTGCATTTTTCATCCCACTGAAATGGAGCATCCTTTTTCATGAGATGACTGAACGGCTGACAACGTCCTGCTAGGTTAGAGATGAACCTTTGAATGTATGCCAAACGTCCCTGCAACCCGCGCAGCTCCTTCAACGTCTTTGGTTCCGGCATTTCGTTGATAGCTTTTATTTTTGTCTGGTCAATTTCAATGCCTCTGTGTCTGACTACAAACCCTAAGAACTTCCCAGATGTGACACCAAACGCACACTTGAGTTGATTCATCTTGAGTTGACATTTTCTAAGTCTCTCAAAGATGGTCTGAAGGTCTTTAACATGGTCTTTTCTTTTCTTTGATTTGACAACCACGTCGTCGATATAACATTCTATCGTTTTATGCAACATGTCATCAAATA
Source organism: Silene latifolia (assembly GCF_048544455.1). Taxonomy (NCBI): domain Eukaryota; kingdom Viridiplantae; phylum Streptophyta; class Magnoliopsida; order Caryophyllales; family Caryophyllaceae; genus Silene; species Silene latifolia. Next base: position 69,804 of record NW_027413226.1, on the reverse strand, counting down.
TCTTTTGCATTGCTCGCTGATATGTGGCTCCGGCATTTTTAAGTCCAAACGGCATGACTGTGTAGCAAAATATCCCTTTTGGTGTGTGAAATGCCGTTGCTTCTTGATCTTCAGGTGCCATTTGTATTTGATTATATCCAGCAGTGCAATCCATGAACGAGAGTGCTTCGTGGCCATTAGTTGCATCGATCATCAACTCTGTAACTGGCAAAGGGAAGTCGTCCTTTGGACATGCATCATTAAGATCTCTGAAGTCGACGCATACACGTAGTTGCCCATTTTTATTTCTGACTGGAGCAATGTTGGCTATCTAGGTAGGATATCTAACTTCACGGATAAATCCGGCCTCAATGAGTTTGTTAACCTCTTTTTCAATTTCAGGTATAAGCTCTGTCCTAAAGCGACGTTGTGATTGCTTTCTAGGACTGATTCCTTTTCTGATTGCCAATCGATGAACTGCAATTTTTGGGCTTAGTCCAGGCATTTCCTTGTAGCTCCAAGCGAAGACGTCCTTGTATTCAACCAATAATTTGTAGTATTCCTCTTCTTCCTCTTTAGTCAACAAAGCACTGACGTAGATTGGAGGAGGATCTTTATCAGTTCCTAGGTTTAGTTCTTTTAAATCATCTACGGTTGATTTTACCTCGTCTTCAAGTGTTTCAGGTGCCTTGTCAGCCTCTACCTCTTCGTTGTCATCAGGTATCTCTTCTGCAGTGATATGACAAGAATTCACAATTTCCAAGTCTTTTGCATCACGGGAGTGTGAAGATGGAGGTTTAGACTCTTCAACATTGTTTGAGGAGAGACCAGTGAGAAATAATACTCATCTTCGTGCTTTTAGTGGCTCATGCTGGATGATATCCACCACTTACAAATGCTTCATGCGAGAGGGTATTGCGCTTCTCAAGTCATCACTTATGCTTACTTCTTCATCGTTTTCTTCTACGGAAGTTGAGCACAGAAGAGTCTTACCACTATCATTATTGGAGGCTCCTAAACGAGTGAAGACCGTGTTTGAACGAAGACCTAAACGATCACTTAATGCACCTTTCTTTCTTGTACATGGCGGAGGGGTTGACGATTTAACTTTAATTGCTCCTCGTTTATCCAGTCGAACGAAGACAGAAGGACGATTTGTTGTAGAACTCGGTCTCCCTAGCCTGTCGAATACAGAAGGACGGGCTCTCTGTGGAGGTAGACTTATCCTGTCGAATACTGAAGATGTTGATAGTGTTTTAATGTCTTCTACTTCATTCTTCTCAGCCTCTTCCACTGTGATATGTTGTGAAGATGTAGAGGTTTTGTTCCTACGAGCACTGATCTTCACGGGTGTGGGAGACTTATAACCAAGCCTCGCTTTAGTCTCTATAAAGCTTCCTTCTTGCTTGAACAACTCCTGTTGCGTTTTGTTAAGCCCATATGGTTCAACTTCTACAACTTTCCCAAGCGGAGTTGGTTTTGTAAAGTCGTAACCTGCATTTGCCAGTAGCTTATATGCGTTGGAATGAAATGTTCCCACATTTTGATCGCTTGATGATTGGTTTGATGAACAGACGAAACCAACTGGAGGAGGTCTCGGAAATTTTGTTTGGTTTGAACTTGAAAAAGGTGTGGTGACTTTCGCCATCCATTCTTGCTTGATCATTGGACTTGGTTTAATTTTGTCTTTAAGATCTCTCTTTGTTAGACATTCTGCAAAAGGACTATCTCCTTCTTTGCGGCGAGACTTGGGAATATACCGCAATACTGGCGAGGTAGACTTATGTGGCATTTCTTGCTTCTTGGGTGATGTAACGGGATTAGATACTTCACTAGTGTTGTCTATATTTCGCTTATCATTTTCTTTAACATGACTTGTAACAACATCTTCTTTGGTATTCTCTTTCAGCTTACCTCCTTTTCCAGTTGAAGAAATAGTAGTTGGCATGAACTCACTAGAAGTACCATTTTCCTTAAAGAACTTTACGTCAGCGAAGAAAGAGTTAGCCTTAGTGAAAGGCTTGGCGTCTCCATTTATTTTCCTTTCACCGCCGCGATAATACTTCAAGCATTGATGAAGGGTTGATGCAACGACCCCATTTTCATGTTTCCATGGTCGACCTAATAATAACTTGAATGATGTCTTGGCCTTGATGACATGGAAGTGTGTTTCAGATGACAAGTCGCCCATGCTAAGGTTTACACGAATCATGCCAATAGCCCGCTCTCCGTTTAAGTTGAAACCGTGAATAACTGTTCGACTGCTGGAAAGTTCATTAACCGTGTTGCCTAGCTCTTTCATGGTTGCTTTGGGCATGAGATTTACTCCTGAGCCTCCATCTATTAAGATTCTGTTGACTTTTTGTCCTCGAATGTAGCCTGACACATATAGCGGCCCATTGTGAGGCTTGGAACCAAGAAGCAGATCTTCATCTGAAAAGGTCAAGGCTGCATTGCAGGAGACACATTGTGTTGACGGCTCTGCATGCTCTCCTACATCTTTCATCTTGCCGAATAGTTCTGGTTTATCAAGTCCTTGAAGTATTATCTGACGCTTCTCTTTCGGCAGGTGAAAGATTTGTCTCCACCCCATATTTGCGAGAAGAGCGTTGAGAGCCTTTATAACTTCATTTTCCTTTTGAGGGTAAGGTTCCAATTGTTGTGATGGTACCGCATCATCTGCATGCTTCCTCCGATTAGTGCGGATAACGTCATTGCACATACACTTGTTGAATTAACAATTATAAACCTCTAAAAGGATCAAAGGGCATACTTTTGGTATTATTATCGGTTGATCCACGTTTATCAATAACGGTTGGCTTGCTAGATCTCCGGTGATCATCTTTCACACCTATAGGATACGTTTGAGAGACGTGATAGTTTTTGTTTATCAAGTCCTTGGAGTATTATAATATTTAGTCAAAATGTGATGTTGAGATATTTTATTTAATACTTTCGGCAAATTGAATATAAATATTTATTTGTATCACTCCACCAACTATATTTTAGTTGATGTTTTAATAGAAGAGCGTTGAGAGCCTTTATAACTTCATTTTCCTTTTGAGGGTAAGGTTCCAATTGTTGTGATGGTACCGGGCATTTCATCTTGGGTGCAACTATTAGGAGGGAATCTCTTTTCCTTTTCTTTATCTTTATCGTTTCATTGTTGTATTTTTATTTCACATGTTAAATTTACGTTATAGTCCTAAATTTAAAGGGTCTTATACGGATATTACCCCACACGTTTTCCTTTACTTTTTCTTTATCATCATGATCTACTGCAGAAATGGTACATACGGTAACATTGTTCAAGAAATCTCTTGGAAGGAATTCCTCTAGAGAAATATGACTCAACGATTTTTGCTTAGGCATATTGATAGGCAAGACATATGGTTCGACCACTGTTTCAGACTTCTTCTCCCCATCAGACATGCAGGCTTTCATCTTCTTTGATTGCTTTCGTCGATGATGGACATGTTCGACTGCTTGCTATACTTGTTTCTTTGTCTTCTTGCGAGTGACTAAGGTCCACCCTTTGTCATCATCATCTACATTCTTCTTATCTTGAGGACCTAATCCTGCTTTTCGGGATATCGATGAAGATGGCTCTTGAAACCATTTAGCAACAGGTTCAAGGCTCCTGAATTGCAACATGCATACATCCCACCCACAATGCATCGTTGGCTCTTCATGTTCCTCATGCTGCTCCAATACTGCAGTAGTTTGATTTGTAGTTACTGTTTCATCCAAGTCAATGATAATCTTTCCGTCTCTGGAGAGCTGCATAATTTTCTCTTTCAGTGTTATACACTTTTCAAGGGGATGACTTACCAGTCTGTGATAGCAAAAATAGTTGAGATCACTTGTCTTGTTAGCCTGATCAGGTCTCTTGGACTCTGGCAGTTGTATAACCTTTTTCTCTAGAAGGTCATCTAGCATTCCGGCTAAGTCAGAGTCTGGGAAGGGTACTTCTTAGCTTGTAACTCTTTTAATGTGGGTTTGTCCCGCTGCTAATTATAAGCATATGAGTCCTTCTTCTTTTCATACTTAGGCTTTGCCGAGATTTTAACGGGCGAGCCACTAGTTTTGACGACCATTGCCTCCTTTTCTATCGACTTGAAGCCTTTATCTGTCTTTCTGAACTCCTTCTTTTCACTTGGCATCTTAGAAGAGGTGGACCGAGCTTTGCCACACCCTTTGATTGTAATTTCCATGTCGTGAGCGAGGGTTGCCAATTCTGGAAAGCTTTTCGGCTTGATTCCTTTCATTATATAAAGAATATCCCAGATCATCCCGTTGATGCACATTTCCACTGCTGAGGATTCACTCAAGCGATCTTTGCATTGCAGACTCAATGCACGCCATCGATCGATGTATTCGACGACAGGTTCATCCTCCCACTATGCCGCGTTTGTTAGTTCACTCATGCTGACAATACGCCGAGTGCTGTAGAACCTGTTAAGAAATTCGTCTTCCATGCGACCCCAACCGTCAATTGACTCAGAGTCCAAGTCTGTGTACCAATAAAAAACAATTCCTTTAAGAGAACGTATGAACTGCTTGACTAGATGATCACCATTAGTTCCAGCATTGTTGCATGTCTCGACGAAATGGGCGATGTGTTGTTTTGGATTTCCCTTCCCGTCGAACTGTTGAAACTTTGGAGGCTGATAACCAAGAGGCATGCGCAGACTGTCAATCCTCTTAGTGTAAGGCTTGATGTAGCGTCCACTACTTGTCGAACTTTCACCTAGCTGACTCTTAATTGTCTTAGCTATCAACTCCTGGAGCTTCTCTTCAGTGAAAGCGCCGATTTCATTGCCAGAAGTCTTTCCAGTATCATCTTTGTCATCGTCCTTATCAGTATCATCATCCTTGTCAGAGTCAGTGTGCTCACTTGAGATCTTTTTCTCGCGAAGCTCCACCACCTCCTTTTGAAGTTCATCAATCTTCTTGTTCTTTTCTTCATTCTCCTTCATCATCTTTTCAAGGAGCTTGTTCATGCTTTGGACTTGCTCCTCAAGTGTAGAACCAGCAATCACCATGACTGAAGCGCTGATAGGAGTGGAGGCATCCTTCTTTTTTGGTGATGTCCTAGGTTTCCAAGTGGAAGCGTTTTTGTCGACCTTAGAAGTTCGAGTCTCTTCACGCGAAGGAGTAGAGGCAGCAAGGATAGCTGCAGCAGCAGCAGCTATGGAGGCAACAGAGATCTTGCATGGCCTGGTAGGAACATGTGCAGAGCGTAGGCTAGTAGCAGCAGCGTTGATAGCAGCTTTCTTTGCCATTCCTCTGGTGCAGATGCCAACTGATTGCACAACTGGGGAGGTAGCAGCAGTAGGAGTGCCTTGTTGGATAGCTGCGTAAGTCTTCTTGGAAGCGTTAGGTGACGTGTCTTGCTTGTTAGACATCTTCTTTTAGTAGACTTGGCTTGTAAAGCAGCAGAGATGAGAGGTAGAGAGTTTCACGTCGGGTTCACCAAATTTGTAACGAAAAATTTTGTATTGCGATAACTGAAATACAAAACAAGAAAACAAAATGAGTTTTTATTAATATCAGAAAAGTTCGTGTACAATCTCTAATAATCCTCTGATTCTAACTAAACAAATAGGGTACACGTGCACGATCCACGTAAAGGGTGCGCGTGCGTTTTGCAGGGGGTGCGCTTGTAGAGGGTGTATGCACTATACGCGCGACGTTGACTTGTATTCTTGAGAGGGTCGAACGACTTGAGTCTCTCTTGAATGTTTGAATGTTTGAATATTCGAGTTTGAATGTTTGAGTTTTCTTGTGCAGGCGGCACGAATTTGTTGTGCTTGTTGACTGCTTACGTTGAATTTCACAAGATTTTCAGAGAGAATTCCAGAGCTTTTCTTTTCTTCGAGTTTTTATATCTTCGAGTTTTTCTATCTCTTTCAAATGAATGAAGTTCTCTATTTATAGAGAAATAGTTGGGCTTTCCCTTGGGCTTGGCCGTAGACCCATTTCTCGGTCCGTTTGCAATTTTAGCCCAATTTTACTTCTGTTTGGTGCTAAATAACTCAGAATAACCCAAATTTGATTTAAAAGGGACAAAATAATTAAATTGAGTAATTTATTTATTATTAACTCAAATTAATTAATTTCTGTATTTTCGACATTTAAATAAAATTTTAATGCCTACACCAACTTACCCAAGTGAACCCAAAACCTTAGTTTTCATTCATTTGAGTAGAAAAGAATTTCATTTAGTTTATTCATTTATCTTGTTTGCAACTTAGTTTATAATCAACCAATCTTGCTCTTGTTTGACTAAAATAGGATTTGAACCGATTAAGTATACACCCCGCCATCCTTGTGGTTCGACCACAATCTATACTACTAAATTGGGTAATTTATAATTAGTTTTGGAAAAGGGTGTGATGAATTTTCACTACAATCAGTTTCACCTTCACGACCTCCAAGAATTTTTCTTCACTGTCTAAGTTTAGAGCTTCTCCGTTAGCTCGGAGCAACGTGATCTTCCCATTCTTGACCAGTTACGCAACAAAGGCCCGGAAAGTCTTGACATTTATCTCTGGTGTGAAGTTTAGTCATGTGCCACTTGCAAATTCCTTTCATCTCCACACTATCCACTTTCGGAAAAACCAACAAACGCTATCCACCAGATGGTCAAATAAACGTTGTGCTCTCTCCTCCTGCTAATCACAATTTAGAATTGTTAGCGTTGAATGGACATCAAACATATTACATTCGAAGTTCAGTACTGAAAACGGATCATCATCCGTCTTAGCATTATCACCACTTGAAAAAAAAAACTGACCGTTATTAATCAAATCCTACAATATGTTTCTGAATGCAAAACAATTATTTGTAGCATGAGATCTAGCGTTATGCCATAAATAGAAAGTTTTCCCTTTAAGCTTATCTACTAAAGGAATCTTATGATTTCCTTTGATTTTGATAATATTATTCGCATGCAGATGCCTACAAATTTCCTCTCCTTTGGTTATATCAAAGGTGTAGAGAAGTTTTTTTTTAGTATTTTTCATGTCCCTCCTAGCAGAATCTTTTTTTTTCTAAAGGTGCACATTGAAAAGGAGACCCTTTTAAGATTTCTGCTATATTAACTTTATAGAAATCATCCTCTTCATCAATGGTAACACAATTGAACGCTTTATGTTGTTGTTGACTTTATTCACTCAACACCTGCTCATATTTACTAACTGATTCCGTTAGATCCATAAAATTTATAAAAATGATACCATCAAAGTGCTTCCTGAAAGGAATTACAATACCATCTTGAGCAATTCCTATGAATTATCCTTCTGGTAAATTCAAATGTCATCGAATTTTAGCATTTTTAAATGTGGTTAAATATCCATCAACAGGTTCTCCTGTCCTTCATTGTATCCTCATTAGATCACTTATAGTTATCCTAGGATCAATTATAGTGAAATGATTACGGAACTGATTCTTCATCGCCTCCCAATCAGGGATAGAGTTCGACGCTAGATTAACATACCAACTAAATGTTGTCTTAGTTAATGAACTAGGAAATAATCTTAATTTCAATTAGTCCTTATCTGCAGCCTCTCTATGTTGGCTGGTAAATCGAGTTAAATGTTCCATGGTGGGGACTTCCCCATCTCTTTTAAATAAAGTAAAATCAGGAATCTTATATCTTGGAGGATATGGATATTGTCTATCTACCCACTCAGGATACGGTTTCTCATGACAAATCCTTTGGTTTCCGGTGTTCATATAATTTTATATCATATATTCAACCTGCACGATAAATGGCATCGTATTAGCACCATAGGTTTTCCTTGATCAGGAAATTGATCAGGGGATATTGATATAATGGGTTCCCTTCTACTCTGGCATAGGGATTGTTATGGCCCGCCTGGCTAAGGTTTTGCCCGCGGAAACATGGAGGTTGGGCGTAGTTATCCCTTGGTGGATAATCTAATGGAGGTTCAAGTACCTCATTCTCTGCTAACGATTGTGCGGTGGGTGTAGGAAACCACTTTGATTAGGCCTCATCCTACTGACATCAAACGCTAGCCCTGGTGATCGAGTACCATTTTAATTAACACCTCGCTCAAAAGGCACACGACGCTGATGTCCATTTATATTTTGGTTATTCCCCAAATGTCTCGATGATTCACCATATTTAAACATCCGATTTTTGACGCCAGATGGTTCGTATGGTACCTCATATACTCTTGAATGAGTACGTAAAGTATTTCGTAATCTAGGCTCACTACAACCAATGTTAATGGTTCTAGGATCTACCCTAATATGTTCTCCTATGTTAATTCGATTGTTCATCTCTTGGAATCCATCATCCAATAATCTACATAACCGCTCATTCAAGCTGTTGTTTTGGTAAGATTTTACCGACTAAAGATTTGCGAGTCAATTTAGCTATTCCAATTAAAATACAAAGATAAAGACTTGAGCAGGTCAGTAGTAAGAACATAACGAGAACGAAAGCAAACAACTAGTACGAGAGAAAAGCAAGTGAAAAAGAGAGAAAGACAAATGACACAAGCGAAATGGTGACGCGAGAAACCCAAAATGTGGGAAAAACCGCGGGGGTAATGGTATCCCACCAATAATCCACTAGTAATAATAGTATTCGAGGATAAACCTAGCTGGAACAATCAGGAGGAACAGCAGAAAAACTTCAAATGGCTAAGTACAAATGATACGAATTGTGTATTTGATCCTATACGCGTTAATTATTGAGTGTTGCACGTTGGTGAATGAGATTTCTTCGAATGGAGTGAATAAGAGATCCCGAATGTCTTGAGTTTGTTTCTCTTTTATAGCCTTTCTTAGGGTGGTTGCACGTGCTTCCTATAAACTCTCAACCATATGCTCCACTTCTTGTGAATTAGGAAGTGGTTGCTGACTTTGTCAAAGCTTCTGTTGATAACCACAATGTTCCTGCTGACCATTTCAACGTTCCTGCTGGATGTTTATTATTTAGTTCAACCATGGCCTTTGTATTACTTGAATGTCCATGTTCAGCCCCCCTTGTTCCTCCTTGCGTCTAGCAGCCTGCTGCCATGTCATTGATCCGTGTGCCTCTATCTTTCCTAATAGCGAGTTGCCACATCATGATGAAAATGAGAGGGTATTATTACCCATACAATTACCCCCAAGCAACTGCCAGATTCTGTTCTTGCTCGATGGATGCTGGGAGTTGCTTCCCTCCTAGACGCTGCATGTAGTGGTGATGTCGTAGCGTGACATCAGCACACTTGCATTCTTATCCACTGACCGTTAGAGGTCTAATCAATCATTTTCTCTCAGTAACTTCCCACCTCCCCCACGTCTCCTTTACCTCGATTCCCCCCTAACCTAACTCCCTCCCTTAACTCCCTCTCTTAACTCCCTTCGGTTATAAATACACTCATCTCCCTCCCACTTCCCTTATTCCCGTCTTTATTAACCTATCTCCCTAAAACCCTTTACTCTCCCTCCCTTCTTATAAGACATCCCTATCCACCAGGTAAACCCCTTACTTTCTTCCCTCTCTCTTAATTTTTTTGCCTCTAAACTCCGCAATAAAGGTAAAAAAGGCTATCCACCGCGCCGCTCCTCCTCCTTCTCCCTATGGGGGTCCACCTACTGCTGCTCTCTCTCCCTTCCGATCCTCTGGGATCCTCGCAGATCACTATCTGTGCAATTCCAGCTTTGCTGACACCCCCCTCGAGGAGGTGAGACAGAGGTTTGGCCTTGGGCAGGAGGTCGAGATTCATATTCCTCTGCCTAGGGAGGCGCCGGATGCCCATAATCCCGGTTGGGTATGCCTGTACGAGTAACCTTTTACCCAGGGTTTGTCTTTTCCCTTCCCTCCTTTGGTGCAAAGGATCTTGCGTCACTACAGGTTAGCGATCTTCCAGCTTGCGCCTCATGTATGGCGCATTCTGGTCTCGCTCTGCATCCTTGATGAGGATCGTGCTCTGGGAATTGGTCTGGGTGACCTTGCCCTGCTTTATGCTTTCAGGACCTTTATTGCCAGGCTTATTACCGTAAGGTCCTGCGATCACAGTAGCCCTGGCGTGATCCTTCCTCCCAAAGTGAGGGATGAAGGCTGGAATACAAAATTAATCTTTGTTAAGATTGACTCGCTTACCCCCACCCCCGAGTGCTTATTTGACAAGTGGGGGGCCTCTAAAGGTAATTTTGGTTTCTGGGTGTCTGTTGTTTTTCTTGTATCTTAATGTTCTTATTGGTGTACTACTGCAGGTTTGAAGCAGCCAGTTCCCTCAAGAGATCACAGCGTGATTAGCCGTTTACTTGCTCTCCCCGTTGCAACTCGTTCTTACCCTGGTGTACTCTCTTCCCCTGTTGGTGCATCTGCCTCTAAGCCTCTTGACATAAGTGAGGGGGAGCAAGAGGAGGAAAAAGAGAGAGAAGAAGAGAAGGAAGAAGAGGAAGAGGAAGAAGAAGAAGAAGAAGAAGTTGGTATCTCCACCAGTCAGCAAGAACCCCCAGCTGCCGAATTCCAGATGTCGTCTGGTAAGGCTTTGTTTTTTATAGGTTTTCGTTCCTGCTATATGGTCATTTTATGTTTATGTTCTAACTGTGTTCCTGTACTAGGGAATACTCATGTTTCTTCTCTTTCCCTGCTGGATAGAAAGAGGAAGCAGGCTGCTTTTGCCTCCTCCGGTCCTTCTCCCAGGAAGAGGCCATCGCTCCCTGCTGAAAAAGAGTCGGTTAACACGCCTGGCCTTATTGTGGTTGCTCCTCTGGCTGCAGTGGCTCCAAGGCCTCCTCTGCCCACTACCTCCACCGTAATCCGCCTTCCTAAGGGGTATGGCTTCAGTGGGGTGCCCCTCTGGCCTCACCTAGAGCAGTTGTTGTTGCCCATTCCTTAGGAAATACCCTCTTCCTACGGTACTAGATGAAGCTCAAGGTCGTGCCCTAAAGGTAATTTTTAGTTCCCTTCATGCTTCGTTGGGCTAGGTTGTTCGTACTGCTGACTGTTCTTCTTTCAGGTCTTGCAGAACGGTCTGTTTCTGCGCAGGGAGGTTGCCAGATTGTTGAGGGAGGTGAACAACCTCAATGTCAATTTGGGGAAAGTGGAGGCAGATCTGGTGCTAGCTAGGAAGGAGAAGGTGGCTGCTCAGAGGAAGTTGGCTGAGGAGAAGGCAGCTACCCAGAAACAGTTGGATGCTAAGAGGAAGGTGACAGAAGGGCGTATGGAAGAGGCTCACAAGGAGATGGAGCTGCTGATGCACCTGCTCTTGGACTCTACACTGGTTTTCGCCTGAGAAACAAATATCAAATGTATTAAGGAGTTCGAGGCGGATGAGCACTCCAACTGGGACCTTTCTGAGGAGGAACGGTTGTTTCATGCTGCATATCCAGTCAAGCCGAACTTCAGCCTCATCAATGACTTGCTGGGTGGTGATGATGGAGAGACCAGTGCTATGACTGAACCACCAGCTGTTGCGTCGGTCGAGGAGGTCAGGGAGGATGCCCTTGTTGCCCAGGGAGGGGAAGGTTCATCTGGAGGAGAGGCTATTGTGGAGCCTAACATCCCTGTGGATGTTACTGCTGATGCCGCCCCAGATTCTGCTGCTGCTGCCTAGTTTAGGCCTTTTAAATTTTAATTTTTATCTTGATGATTTATTGGGCACCCTGTGTGGTGGCCCATTGTAATCTAACTCTTGGTGCCTGGCACCTTTTGGTACTTTTGTTTTTGCCTCCTATGAGGGGTAAAAATATTTGCTTTTCAAGTTCCCCCTACTGAGGGGTGTGTGAAATTTTTCGTTTTGTTCCTTCTGTTGTTTTGCTAGCAATTTTTTTGTTCTTTCTGTTTATGTGACGGCTTTGTACTTGTTGAGGTGCCTATGGTGGTTCAGGGAGCTTTCTGTCCATCAGGATGCTCGAATCCCTCTGTTTCGACCACGCGCACATTAGGTACTTCTTGTAGGAGGAACAATTTGCTAGTTCCTGTTCATCATTTAGCCTACTAGGACATTGCCTTAATATTCAACTTACCATATCCACATTCAATCCAAAAATAACGATAAACTTTAAAATGGAAGCAATTTCATAAATCTAAAATAGTTTAGGGAGCACAAAGTGTGTTCCCCCAGAATTTTTATAATAACTTAAAAGAAAGAGAGTTTCATTTTGGCCTTTTTGAAAGACTAAGTACGCTGTTGATACGGTCGTTTTAGTACCAAAAATAAATACCTAAGTACTACTAACAGAAGTCGGCGGTAAGTAGAGTCGATCTCCATAGGGAGGCGGTCACTATCTACTTGTTAATTCTAGTCTGTCAACGGTCACAAGATGGGGGTTTGGACTGTTTAAACTAAACTAAATGAGATTAAAGCGAGAGAGAAAAGAATGAGAGGGATTAACAATAGAGAGAAAAAACTAGGATTGTCGGGTCATCAATAAATGTCAGATAATTGCAGCTAAGGTCACAGATCAGTCGCGTATATCGGTCTAAGGGGCAACGAAAATCTCCTCTCGGTCTCAGTTCACCCTAAGGCACTATTAGCTTAGCTCTCGCCCTCACTAAAGCATCATAATGTTCACTTCAGGTCTCACCCCTTCCAATCTCTCGATCTAGATCAAGGCTTACCGAGATTTATTATCTAATTGTGTCGACTCAAGTAGACAAGAACAATTATATGCAGTGATTAACAACAAAGACGTGATATTAGCAACTAATCTACAAACCTAATTAGCAACAAGTGTCAACTCATTGAATCGCCTAAATCCTAGCAGGGGAATTAGCTAAACATAATAAATAAAACAAAAGCAAAATATGAAGAAATAAAGAACATTGCAAATTAAAGAGAGGATAAAAATAAAAAGAGAGTAAAGAGAGAATTACTAAAATAAGATCCGGAAAAATAGAGAAAGGCAATATTCAGCAGTAACTGGGGAAAAGTAACGTATGATGTGTTAAGAGATGTTTATTAACCTAATGACGACTTCCTTATATAGGGAAGTGAAAATAAACAAAAGATAACCTAAACACGGATTAAAACCTTGCGGCAGATAGAAAAGTACTCGATCGAGTACTTTAAAACTCCTCTATCGAGTAAAATATAGCAAAACCTCTCGATCGAATAGAAAACCTACTCGATCAAACACTATCAAAAATAGGCTATTCATCGAGGACTTAAACTACTCAATCGAACACTATTCTACTCGATCGAGTGGTTTCCAGCGCATAATTCTTGTTTCGCGCACTGAACTTCAAACGGCTGCCATTTCTTCGTTACTTGGGCAAACAGAGCATTTCCAGTGGCGTTGGAAAGCTAAGAGGACAAGATCATCTTCAATTAGAATCACCTGAAAATCAGTTGTATAACTCGATATATGGCTCTTCAAAGTAGGCACTAGTAATTTGAAGTTCTTCCTTTACTCGCCTAGCTAGCTATCTTATTTCTTTGCGCATCACAATTGGTAGTTTTCAAGCTCCAACTCAACTCATCTCCTAAATGCATGCATAGGGACATGTTTTAAGCTTGATTGTGCTCTTTTCCGGTTCATAACTGCAAATTATACAAGACAAACCAAAGTAGACTATTCGGGGAACATTTGTAGCTAAACACTACTAAATATGCATAGGAATGCATGCAAATGAAGTCTAAAATACCTATATAAAATGCACGCATCAGCTGCTTCCACACTTTGCTCCTTGTGACACCTGCTGAAGTTGACACCAAGGGAAAATAAGAAAAAGGGTTTTGACTCAAAGGATTTGAAAGATACGTTGTAAGTTTTCATTTCCTTAGTAGTACCTACTGAATTCAGGAGACTTAGCACGTGCGTACTGAACGAAAGACCTTGCCTGGTGACTTGGTTGTTTCTGTTGTCAAAAGAGATGTTACTGTTAGACCAATGCAGGTGGTACAGTCGGGTGGTACGAAACAAAATGATTAGTTCTTTGTGTATGTACCTTATGAGAGAGTGAGCTGTGGTTCCAGCAAGTGGGTTCTGGAGTTGTTCCCCTTCAAGCGAAAGCTTCTTAATCAAAGACACTTTAAGCAAGCTAGTTCATGTTCCAAGGTTTCTGGAGTACTGAATGCTAGGATTCAAGGGTCCTGGGATGTACCTGCTGGAGGTGAAACTTCTGGGTCCTGCGTCTAGAACCTCAGACATAATACTTTTTAAGGTGAATGATGTTCCAGGATCTAGGGACAGCTTCCCCGTCCATAGTCTCCAACTTGTATGCCCCATTACCCACGATGCCTTCTATGCGGTAGGGACCTTCCCAGTTATAGGCGAATTTACCTGCACTCTGATTCTTGGTGTTTGGGAATACCTTCCTGAGTACCAGGTCCCCTACCTGCAGCGTTCTCAGTCTTATGTTTTTGTTGTAACTCCTGGCTGTTGTCTGTGTGTAGGTTGCCATCCTGATTTGGGCGCTGGTTCTTGTCTCATTAATGGTATCCAGGCTGCTGGCCATTTTTACCTGGTTCCTCTCTTCGGTGGCATTGGCATATCGATGCGTTGGTACTTGCACCTCAGAGGGAATAACTGCCTTGGCCCCATATACCAGACTGAATGGTGTTTGACTTGTTGCCACTTTGGGGGTGGTTCTATCAGACCACAGTACGAAGGGGAGCTCATCTGCCCAGTTGGCTTCTATCTCCTCCAGCCTTCTTTTTAGGTTGTTCATGACTATCTTGTTGCCGGATTCTGCCTAACCGTTGGACTGTGGATTCCTAGGAGTAGACTTAAACACCTGTATGTTCCACCTGGCGCAGTAGTCTTCTGTTATGTTGGTTATGAATTGTGACCCATTGTCACATATGATTTCTGAAGGAATGCCGTATCTGCTGACTATGTTCCTCTTGATGAAAGATATCACATGCTTCTCCAGGATCTGAGGGAAAGCTTCTGCCTCTATCCATTTAGAGAAGTAGTTCGTCATTGCCAGTATGTACGTCCTATTTCCAGAAGCACGGGGTAATGGTCCCACAATGTTCATTCCCCATTTCGTAAAAGGCCAAGGCGAGATGATCGGATGCATATGTTCTGTTGGCTGGTGGCTGAGAGGGGCGTGCCTTTGTCATTCTTCACATTTCTTGACGTAATCTGTGGCGTCCTTCCTCATGGTAGGCCAGAAGTAACCCTGCCTGAGTGTCTTGTTGGACAGGCTCCTACCTCCTGTGTTATTTTCACAATCACCACTGTGGATATCACACATTACTATATGTGCCTCATGTGCGCTTAAGCACCTCAAATAGGGTCATACCGAGGACTTCCTAAATAGGATACCATCAATGAGTACGAATCTGGAGGATTTCATTTTGAAACCCCTGGTGTCTTTATGGTCAGGTGTTAATTCCTCATCACGTAGCTAACTAATGTAAGGCTTACGCCAATCATCGGGTTCTTCCTGGGGTGTGGCAGTACACAGTATCCCTGCTTCGTATGTCCACTGGGTGGTTGCAGCCTTACTGGCGTTCTGTTGTTCATTCTGGCATATGGCAGGTTTCATGACATGTATGAATGGTATAGGACCCACTGCTCCTGGAATGAAGGCTGCTCCCGGGGTGGCGAGAGCATCTGCTTTAACATTCTGTTCCCTTGGTATCTGCTGGATGTGGAAGGAGGCAAAGCGGAGTTTGAGCTCCTTCGCCACTTCCAGGTAGGCTACCATTTTAGGATCCCTGGATGTGTATACGTTATTCACGTGGTTGACAATCAGTTGGGAGTCACTATACACCTTGATGTGGTTGATTTGCATTTCTAAGGCTATATGGAGTCCTAAGATTAGGGTCTCGTACTCATCCTCGTTATTCGTTGCTTTGAACTCACACCGTACTGCTTGTATTATCTGTTCCTCCTGAGGTGATTTCAGGACCAGCCCTACCCATGCTCCCTTCGTATTGGATGCCCCATCAACATGTAGTTCCCATACCTGCTCCCCTTTAGCCTCACTTAGGGTCAAGATTTCACTGTCGGCTTGTTCTTGAAGGGTGGGACTAAAGTTTGACACAAAGTCAGCTAGGGCTTGGGACTTTATGGCTGTTCTGGGTTCAAATTTCAGGTTGTACCCACTCAGGTGGACGGACCATTTAACCATTCTCCCTCACAGTTCGGGTTTCCTCATTATGGTTTTCAGGGGGTAGTTTGTCACGCTTGAAATTGTATGTGACTCAAAATAGGGACGCAATTTGTACGAAGCAGTAACAAGTGCTAAAATGAGTTTTTTTAGAGATATGTACCTGGTCTCTGCAGGTAACAGAGACTTGCTTATATAGTATACTGGTTTCTGCATACCTTTGTGCTCTCGTACCAGTACAACGCTTACAGCCGCCTCTATTACTGACAGATACAAGTATAGTGGTTCTCCCTGTTCTGGCTTGGAGAGAAGAGGAGGGGTGCTTAGTTACTGCTTGAGCTCCCCAGATGCCTTTTCATGCTCCTGCGTCCATTCAAACTTCTGCCTCTTCCTCAGGATATCATAGAACAATCGGCACCTGTCTGAGGACCTTGATATGAACCGGTTTAGGGCTGCTACTCGTCCTGTGAGCCTCTGTACGTCCTTTGGCTTCTGAGGAGATTCTAACTTGAGTACTGCTTTGATTTTCTCCGTGCTAGCCTTTATCCCTCTTTGAGTCACCAAGTACCCCAGGAATTTCCCCGAGGAGACTCCAAAAGTGCATTTCAGGGGGTTCAGCTTCATATGGTTTTTTCTGAGGATCGAGAAGGTATTTTCCAGGTGGGACATGTGTTGTTCTGCCTTCTCATATTTGACTAACATACCGTCAATGTAGACTTCCATTGTTCTCCATATCTCTTCCTTGAACATTCTGTTCACCAGGCGTTGATAGGTGGAATCGACATTCTTGAGGCCAAAGGGCATCACATTGTAGCAGTACAAGCCTCTGTCAGATCTGAAGGCTGTTTTCTCCTGATCCTTAGGGTCCATTTTTATCTGGTTGTACCCACTCTAGGCGTCAAGGAAGGTAAGTAGCTCATGCCCTGCTGTAGCGTCTACCATGGAATCAATATGCGGCAGGGGGAACGGGTCTTTTGGGCAGGCTTTGTTAAGATCTTTGAAATCAACACATACTCTCCACTTGTTGTTCTTCTTGGGTACAACCACAACTTTCGAGAGACATTCTGGGTAGTTAACTTCCCTGATCTTGCCTGCTTCCAGGAGGTTGTCTACCTCCTAGTTTATCACCTCGTTCCTTTCAGGAGCAAATTTCCGCCTTTTCTGTTGGACTGAAGGAAAGCGGGAGTCTACATTTAACCGGTGTGTGATTACCCTTGTATCTATGCCAATCATGTCGCTATGAGACCAGGCGAAAAAATCCATGTTAGTACGTAGAAATTCAATTATCTGCTCACGAATGTTACTTGCACAATCAGCTCCTACCAGCATTGTTCTTGCTGGAAACTGTGGGTCCAGGACCATGGGCGGATCTAGGGGCCCGGGTGGGCACGTGCCCACCATGAAATTTTCGGGATAAATTTTTTATAAGTAATAGAAATGATTAATAGGTTTATGTGGTTCAGTTGGTAAGCTCTTTAGTTGACCTTTGAGAGGTCACAGGTTCGATTCTTGGTGCCCTAGGTTTTTATTAAATAATTTTTTGTTAAACTGTGTAATGATCTCAAGGCCCATCTCGTTAGTAAGCTACAATTTATATGTAAAAAATGTTCCTCCCAGGGTTTGAACCCTTTGTTAGAAATCTTTATCTCATTATACTCAACATATTCATATATGTTTCAATTTAATTTAGTCATAAAATTAATTAGATCTTATGCATGCAAACATAAGTAAATATAGAGAAGAAATCATCATTCTTACATTGGAAATTTCGGATTATTTGGGCACAAATGAGTTCTCCTACTCACTTGTTCTTGAGCTCTCCTAATATGGATTAACAAAGATTCAAGAGTTTAATCTCTCCCAAAGATGAATACCCAAAGTAATCCCTTAATAAGATTAATATTATTGATACTAGAACAATATTAAGCTAAATAAAATTGACCCAAAATATTGTTTTGACCTCTTGGAATTTCGGTCAAGAGGAGGAATAATGGAGACGATAGAATGAATGAATATGCACTAGAATGCATATAGTGTATATTAGACAAATTATAGAGAAAAACCTTTGGCTTTTCTTTATGACAAAACCGGGTAGGGTGGGATGGTGTTGGCCAATGCATGATCAAGGTGCTCTTCACAAAAACAACTAGGTTTGCATGGCTAATAATTAGGTAAAATGATTATGTTTTCCACTTAATTAATCAACACAATATTTTGCCTAATACACCCTCTATTTCGGTCCATTTAAGATAAAATGGATTCCATTTTATCTTTGTCAATTTGTCAAATGTCACAAGTCATGTAAAATTGTCATGTATTTTTAACGTATTAAAAATCAACGTAATAACAAAATACGTCATGCACAAAATTGACTTAGTAATTCACAATTACTTGTACCAAAACACTTTACCAATTATAAATTACAACATCTTGTATTTATAATAAATTATTCATTCAAATTCAATTGTTTCCGTAAACAATAATTTCATCTAAGTAATAAAACAATTCGATCACTTAGACCGTATCTTATTTAATCAAATTATAATGGGATACGTAAATATTACTTCCAAAATCGTCCGTCAGTTTTAAGTAATTTAATTAACCCGTATCGACATACGATCAATTAAATAATCAATTAAGAGTGTTACCCTTTAGGTATGACCTAAGGGGATCAACTGATCACAACCGTCGCACGACAGTAATGTCAAACTCTAGTCAGCCAATCATTACCGATATGTGTGGACCAGTTGACGGTAAAATATTACTTCCCAATTGTATTCTTAAAATGAGACTTAAACATGTGATCATCATGATCGACAGTTGTGATCGCATTATTGTCGGAGGACACATATTCCAACAATCTCCCACTTGTCCTCGACAAGTGTGCGTCACCAATTCTCTTGTCCTATTACTATCTCCCACTCAATGGAAGATGTCTTTCAGGTCGTACTTGCAAGTGATCATATCGAGAGTGGTTTCCTCGATCTGGAGAATAATTGATTGACCGGATTTATCTACTATAGATATCTTCCGAGCGTGGCCACGCATTTCCAGTTCATTTCTCCTCGAGTGGCCCTGAGATATTTTTATAACCCTGACTAGGGGTGGACAATTCCTATCGCACTTATTCCCTTCGACTAGCCATAGCCATCATAATCCAAAATATGCCCATTTGACCCCATTTACGAAGGTCGTAGTTACACAAATCAAAGTTAATCTGAAACTGTGCCATCTTAGGCGAACAGTCTTTAGTCAAAAGAATCGACTCATTAGAATACATAGTAGCTCTCGCCACGACCAGGCTATATAAGTTTTCCAGAACTCTATAAGCGGTCATAAGGCCCGACAAAGTGTTCCTAACAGTCTGCCTATGTGATCGACTAGTCATCACATATGACTCCATGGCACTTGAACTTGCCATCAATCGCATCACATTCTAGTCACTTCGAGACGTCACCTCATGTAAGCAACTATGGGCAAATATAATGCTAATCCGTGTTCACTTTAACGGGGTTCAATTGTCTCTACAACCCGTTTGGATGTAACAAAGTATAAGGTGAGTTAATAATAACTCAAACGACAAATGTCGACATCACATTCGGGTAGTCAATACCATATTACAACCTTGTGATGCATATCGTAAGTGTGTAAACACTAGTCGATTGCAATAGAAGTTTAATATACCATGTGTTCCTTGTGTTCAAACTTCTTATATTGCATTATCCTTTATATTCATGTTATCTCTCACAGCATGAACCTTACCAGGTACACATATAGGTTCCCAACCAGTTCTTTATTTTGAAAGAACTTTCTTGTTGTTTATCACATAACCAACGAATTTGTGGTGGATGATATAACTTGTACTGGTCAAGTGTTCTACCAACTCACAATGCACTAGGTATACGTTTTGTAGGGTCTTGCAATAATTGTCAAGATGATTAGCCTAGCACTTCTCATAAGTCTTAGCATATTAGAAAATATTAGTTTTGATTAACTAAGTATCTTTCCAAACTTCTTATTTTTCCTTTTAGCTTGAATAGCTTAGGAATTTCATAAATCCTTACGTGTGTTCGAACTTCAATATGTGCAACCTCTTGACACATAACAGAGTGTTTTGTCCAACACTGAAATCGCTCATTGGTTCTCCTCGAGAATTCATGACGATTCTTCTATGGCTTGCCAATGATTCATCATGCTCTTATGCATATGATTCATTATTGGACACGTGCATGATTATTCTAATGGCGGAAACATTAGTAACTTATAATCATGTAATAAACTATTCTTAGGTTCAATGAATGACCATGACTTCTTATGGTAATTCCATTTTCATCGATATGAATAACCTACGTTTCTTGTTGATTTGATGTGTATATCTCAATACTTATCCAACATCTCATGATGTGATTGGATTCATCATAGTCCATTTTCATCAAGAATTGAAAACTCAAAAATATCTTTGTGAAAGATAGTATTAGCTCATCATTCTCAATGAGTAATGAGTTATAAATTTTTACAAGTTGATTGCTCCCACTAAATTCCATGTCTTCACATGATAATTTCCAACTCCCACTTAATTTCACATGTTTCGCAATTGACCACTCAATCGAAACATTTCAAGAATTGAAATATATTTTTCTTTGCCAAGTTATTACGATAAAACCATATATGTTCCCAGCATATCCTTTAAAAATACCTATTTTTGAAATGGTTTCAGTCTTAAACTTATGGAAAAAGATTTTAATCTCTAACTCCATCATTTTAATAATGATGCATAGCAATGTCATTATTTAAATGCGAATTTCATTTAATACACGTCCATCTCAAAATACCCTTTTCGAAAGGAGGTTTAACCATTTCATTTTCATTAATGAGGTTATGTAATGACATTAGCGTGGTTAACACTTAACTTAGCTCTTGTGGATATTGGCATATCATTCTTTGCAACTTTTAGTCATAAATCTCATTTATTTTCGAGGATGCAACTTAGTTCATTTAGGCTCTTAAGTAAATTATCAATATTGAAACTCTTGGTCAAATGTTGTTCATAAACTAATCAAATCTTTTGATAAGTCTTTTCATTAGTCATTCTGCTTCAAAACTTTCTTTTGGTCTCCTTGTGTAGTTATCTTGAGAACATATTCTTTTGATTACTTCACTTGGTCTCTTTTGTCATGTAGATTTCATCTATTCGAGACCATAGATCTCATCTATTCGTGTACACTATCTGTATAGGTATACAAATCATTCTTTCTTGCGTAGATCTCATTTACACAAGTATACAAATTTGCTTTGTGTTCTTTGTGTCTTCATTTTTCTCCCACTCTATCTTTAGAATAAATACACTAGAGATTCAAAGATAGCTTATGAGACACAAATGATGATTTTTGAAGTATAAGGAGGACTATCTCATAGGTTGACTAATTGTTTTAGATTTGATAAGTGTACTTGGTGATTGACATTCCTTTAAGAGAGTTCATCAACTCAACATCACTTTATAATTGATCATACACAAGCCTTAAGCTTGTGGACATATAATGAATCCCATCATTATAGTTGTCTAATAGATCACTTTAAGTGGATGATCATATGTTTCTATGTGCAAGCATATAAAGACGAATTTTTAGAACAAGGAAAAATACGATAAAAGGGGTGACTTGGGTTGCAAACCAAGCCACCATAATCCAAAATAAAACAATTGTTTAGAAAGGATCAATCATTTCGATGTCGAACACGGAAATCAAAATAGTTCTAAAAATCCGAAACATAAATTAAAATAAGACAATAAAAAGCCAAGCTTCATGGAAGCTACTCCTAGCTTCTTGATAATTTCTCAAGCTTGCTTTTCCTTTCCCTTGTCCTTGCTTGGTGGAGGCCCTATTTACAATAAAAAGGGGATACATTATCACAACTTTGTATCACAATACCATAGTTAAATTAGAAACATAAAAGAAAGGATAGTCATTTACCTACTGGAGTGATCTTTCCAGCTTTGATGTCACCAAGATACTTGGAACAATTCCTTTTCCAATGTCCAACACCATTTTACAATAATGGCATTTATCAAGAGGACCCTTCTTGATCTTGGAAGTGCTAGCTTCAAAAGTCTTAGCCTTGGTGAAAGTGGGAGCTTGCTTCTTACCCTTCTTCCCATTCTTTTTGAACTTCCCCTTGCTCTTGGTGCTTATGGTAAGCACATCCTTAGGTGGGTTAACATTTAACCCCATGTCTCTTTCGGCTTGCACAAGTAACTTGTGCAACTCTTCAAGAGACACGTCCTTGTCTTGCATGTTAAAATTCACCCAGAATTGAACATATGCCTTGACTTTGGATAAGGAGTGTAGAATCCTATCTACAATGAGTTCTTTGGGGATTTCAACCTTTTGAATCTTCAAAGTCTCGACTAGTGTTGGAGTAGTGTCCTCCACAATGAGTGCGTTTACATATTAAATCTCGTAAAAGGAATATCGAGGATTTATTTTATTTATTTGTCCGCTGGTCATCGTTAATCGGTAATGATTGGCTGACTAGAGTTTGACATTACTGTCGTGTGACGGCGGTGATCAACTGATCCCTTTAGGTCACACCTATAGGATGACGCCCAAATGGAATAAATTAATTATTTTTATGAGATACGAGATAATTAATTCCTTGTATTACTTGACTTTTAATTAGTCACGTAAAAGTATTATTTGATGACGGGTTACGAACTCGGGACAAGGAGATTTATTATTTAATTATGTGATATTTAAATAATAAATAATTAGAATTTATTAATTAATTGTTAATTAATTAATTTTATACGATATGTGTTTTTGTTTTGAAATGGAATTAATTAGCTATTTAATTTTTACAAGAGGTTGTAAAATTAGCTAAGTGAGATAATATTGACACATTGTATGTTGATAAAATGGTCTTATGATTACTTAATGGATAAGTAGTTATTTGTAGTTAATTTGTATTATTTAAGTGTTAAATAATTAAATTAATATTTAATTATGTAAGATAATTAAATATAAGACTTATAAGCATTTGTGGGGCAAATGTCGAAAACCGAAATGAACCCATATAAGTCCACTTGTACCGGTTTTATGAGGACATCACAAGTGTCCATTAAGTGGCATTTTTCCACTTAATATTGTCTCCACATTTGCCTATATATACCCATACAATTGCACCATTTGAGAGTTGGGAAAAATTTGAAGGAAAAATTGGTCTTAGTTGGTGCTTGTGGCAGGTTCATTAGGACACCATAAAGACCAAATTTTTCTTCTTCTTTTGTTCATCTTTTACATATAAAAACACATATAAAATTAACTAATAATATTATCAAAGTAATAATATTAATTAGTACATCAAATATACTAATTACAAGTTTACTACTACTATTAACTAGTTATTAATTTTAGTAGTTATTTGGTTTAATCTTGGGTGCCACCAAAGGAGATTACCTATATTGGTAATTGGTGTTCTTGGAGGATCATCCATAGTTGCATAGCTCAAGAACTATAAAGGTAGGAGACCTTTATAGTGCCCATATTTTGCCTTGTAGCAATGTAAGGAACTTTTGTCTTAAGATGGTTTAATACCATTTTTTATACATTTTATTTGCATGCATGTAGATTTAGACCACATTAAATTAATTTGTAATTTTAATATCATAAGATGAGTATTAATTTGGTCTAAATAACTAACAAGTGGTATCAGAGCATTGTTAAATACATGCATGTTGTCTTAAGACGATTTTAGTAATTTATGAGATAAATTAATAAAATTGATATTATGTTACTAAAATTCGTTTTATCACATAATATAGTCTTGTATGTAAATAATCTGGTCTTAGGATGATATGGGACGAAAATTTGATTTTTTTAAAATTTTTCCACTTTTTATAACTTAAATTGGCATAAAATTGAGTAAAAATGCATTAAAATTAATTAAGAGTTAATTAAATTTGGTTGCATGTTAATTTTATGCATATTTATTTATAAATAACCACATGCATGTTCTATCTATGAGATAAGTAGATACTTTAGGTTAATGTGATTAATTTAGGTAGTTTATTGATTTTTATTTGATAAAAATGGGTAAATAATGGTTATTTTGTAAATAAATATTGATTTAACTTTAGGGCTCGAAATTTCTGAATTTTTAGCTCCTGGAAATTGTTTCAAAATGTACAAAATTTTATTTTAAGTCATTTCAATTTTTATGGTTTGATTTAGAATTAAATCGTAAAAATTATCGCTTTACCGATTAAATTGTGAAATCGTTTTAAATAATTTTTAAAAACAAAAATTTACACTTGCATGGCATTTTTGGTGTAATACCAGAATATTCATGGTTTTGAAATTTATTTTTCCATAAATTTTTATATTAAATGGATTTTTTGTATGATAATTGTGAATTATTATATCTTTTTTTCTCACAATTGTGTTTTAATTACCATATAAATTCAAGATAATTGTTGAGAATAATTATTTTGATATTAGACCAGATTAATATGATGAGTAAGTCTTAAAAGTGTTTTAAGAATTGATTATGAATTTTTATTGGTAAAAATTCCGTCAAGGCAAGCTCAAATGATCGTTGTTGGTAAGTTAGACGATTTGGCATGTCATTTTCCATAATGCATTTTATTATTCATTTAGATGAATGGTTTTTAGAATTATTGTTATGTAATTTTTCCTAATATGGCCATAGGTAGAAGTTGGTATTTCCCGAAATGTAAGGGAATATCGACTTGTTTTGTAATTAATTGCGATTTCGCATCGCCTAATTTGTAATTAATTAATAGTTTTATTTTAATTTTATTACAAATTGTATAATAGGGTATTGTTATATAATTTAATTATTAGTAATTAGATGAAGCTACTAAAGACGGAGTTTTCATGAAGACGGTGTTTTCGGAAAGGCGTTCCGAAATCCTAAATAAGGAGGCCAATTTATGAAGACTTAAGGGACCAAGGAGTTGGTTTCCGAAGTGTAATAATTTTAGTTAATTAGATTAACTAGTGACCATATTAGGACTTGTTTGTTTTAATTCTTCTATGCATTCACGCCAAATCGTCACTACATGTTTTATTTTTTGTTATCGATTTAATCGTCTAGCATTCACTAATTTTGTTCACTTAAAAGTGATAAACAATTAAATTGATAAGATCTCTCACATTTTGTTTAAAATTGAGATTAAGCCTTACCAAATAATAGCACCTATGAATCCCTTCTTCATTAAAGGTAGGTTCGGATCACCAAGGTACACTCTTTTTACGTTGGGTAAGTAGGGTAATAAAAGTTATTACGCGTGAAAATTGGTTGAACTCAACGGGATAAATATGGGTTGAATCGGTCCACCGTGCCCATATTTATTCTGGGGCTAAAAGATAGATTTTAAGAAAATCCGTCAACCAAGAATTCTAGTAGTAGAATCAGTCAAATTTGTTGACTCACCAAATTTATATAAATATGGGTTGAATCGGTCCGCCGTGCCCGTATTTATATAAAATTGGATCTTGGAATCATTTATATAATTCAGTGGGAGATCATTATATAAATGAGAACTTGTTAAATAGTTTCACAAGTTAAATATTTCTAGACGATAAATGTTAATCTTTCCTTTATTTCCTTTGTAGTAATCACGATGGCTTCTACTAGTGAAACCGCCACCATAGCTAGAGATTCATGGCTACGTTCTTTTATGGACAAATATGTATTAAAAGCCGACGGGAGTAATTTTAAAGATTGGGAGGAACAACTTCGATTAGCTATGCAGTGATGGCAAATTAAGCTACCTTGTCGATCCCTCTCCCCTTCGCCTAGTACTAGGGCCACTTTGCACGATGTAAGGGAGGCTTTTTCAAATTATCAAAAAGAATCCGCTGCAATAAAAAATGTTTTGATTTTTTCAATGGATCCCGCTTTACAAAGGCAATGTGTCAAGTTTCGTGATGCACATGAAGTATTCTCGAGGCTTTCCACTATATTTTCTCAAGCCCCGAGAATAATTCAGTATGACACCGATGTTCGTTTCTTTGAGGCTAACCTCAAAGATGGTCAACCTGTAAGTTCACACGTACTTAAATGATTGAGTACGTGGAAACTTTAGAGGGGTTGGGATGCAAGATCCCCGACGAACTTGTGGTGGACCGAGTGCTCCACTCTCTCTCGCACATCAAGGGATTTACCCAATTTAGGGTAAATTACAACATGACAAACATGAGAAAGAGTTTACATGAGCTCCATTCTCTGCTTGTGCAAGCAGAGAAGGACATGGGATTGAGTGGGAGTACGAGGAAAGATGTGCTTGCGATTAACGTGAAGGGGAAAGAAGCAGTTTAAGAGGAACGCAGGTAAGAAGCCCGTTCAGGTGGAGGGCAAAGGTAAAGCAATTGCGAATTGCTCTACCAAGCAAAAACCTATAAAGGGTAATCCTCTTAAAGATACTTGTAATTATTGTAATAACAAGGGACATTGGAGACGTAATTGTACAAAGTACCTGGATGACATAAAAGCTGGCATTGTGAAGCCGACATGTAATTTCTCAACTGAATCTTTTATGATAGACATAAATTATGCTTCAAATACAACTTGGGTATTAGATACTGGTTGTGGTTCTCACTTGTGTAATCATTTGTAGGGCCTAAAAAGCATAAGAAAGCTAAACAAGGGTGATGTCGATCTCCGAATGGGAAACGGGTCTAAAGTAGTCTGCCGTGCAGTAGGAACTTATGTACTTAGTTTAGCTTTGGGGTTGGAGTTACATCTTAATAATTGTTATTTTGTACCAACGCTATCTAGAAATATAATATCCGTATCTGTGTTAGACACAGAAGGGTTTTCTTTGTAATTAAAGACAAGTGTTGTACTTTTTCCCTTAATGGGATTGTATATAGTCAAGCTATTTCAATCAATGGTATTTATATTCTAGATACTTGCAACGATGTTTATCATTTAGATAATAAAAAACTCAAAATAGGTGATCTTGATCTATCTTATTTATGGCATTGTCGATTAGGACACATCAACGAGAAACGCATTAAAAGACTAGTGTCGACTGGTGTAATTAAACCTTTTGATTTTGAATCATTTGGTACATGCGAATCTTGTCTTCTTGGCAACATGACTCGTTCACCTTTTCTAGCAAAAGGATCTCGAGCTAGTGAGTTATTGGGTTTAATACATACCGATGTTTGTGGCCCAATGACAGTCACTGCTAGAGGTAATTATGACTATTTCATTACTTTTACCGATGACATGAGTAGATATGGGTATATCTACTTAATGAGGTATAAAAGTGAAGCTTTTGATAAGTTCAAAGAGTTTCAGATTGAAGTAGAAAACCAATTAAATAAGAAGATTAAAGCATTACGATCAGATCGTGGTGGGGAATATTTAAGGAATGACTTTAAAGATCACCTTATAAACTGTGGTATTGTATCTCAGTTAACTCGTCCTGGCACACCACAATTAAATAGTGTGGCTGAAAGGAGGAATTGAACTTTATTAGATATGGTTCGATCGATGATGAGTCAAACAGAGTTACCTAAGTCATTCTGGGGTGTTGCCATTTTATCTGCTGTACAATCACTTAATAAAAGTCCCACTAAAGCAACTGACAAAACTCCATATGAGATATGGAAAGGGAAAGTCCCGAATCTACGATACATGAAAGTATGGGGTTGTGATGCTTATGTCAAGAGCAAGTTTGACGATAAGCTTGCACCTCGTTCTGAAAAGTGTATTTTTGTAGGCTACCCTAAGGAAACTTGTGGATATTACTTCTACAATAGTAACGAGAACAAAGTGTTTGTGGCTCGTGAAGCTGTCTTTCTAGAAAAAGAATTTATTTCTAGAAGACAGAGTGGGAGAAAATTTGAACTTGATGAAGTTCAAGAGCCACAAACTGATATGACAATACAGGAAGATGTTCTTTCTACGTCTGAATCGGTTATTGTTCCTTCTAAACCTAGGAGGTCAGAAAGGGTTAGTCGCCAGCCTGTTAGATACCTTGGTATTATCGAGAAAGATGGTGACTATGAGGTTTTACTTTTAGAAAGTGATGAACCCAAGACCTATAAAGCAGCTATTATGAGTTCTGACTCTAAGCTATGGCTCGAAGCCATGCAATCCGAAATGGATTCCATGTACGATAATCAGGTATGGGACCTGATTGACTTATCTAAAGATGTTCGACCTCTTCAGTGTAAGTGGATATTCAAGATTAAAATCGGCATGGATGGACATAAATATGTCTACAAAGCTAGATTAGTTGCAAAAGGTTTCACTCAGGTTCATGGTTTACACTATGATGAAACTTTTGCACCAGTTGCTATGTTTAGATCTGTTCGGATAATGTTAGCGATTGCTGCATTTCATGATTATGAGATATGGCAAATGAATGTCAAAACCGCTTTCCTGAACGGGTTTCTGGAAGAGGAAGTGTTCATGACACAACCTGAGGGTTTTGTGGATCCTAAAAATCCTAACAAAGTATGCAAACTTAAGAGATCCATTTATGGTCTTAAGCAAGCGTCAAAGAGTTGGAATCATCATTTTGATCATGTTATTAAACAGAATGGTTTTTCTCGAAGTGTTGAGGAACCATGTTTATACATGAAGTTTAGTGGGAGTAAAGTTATTTTCTTACTTCTTTATGTGGACGACATATTACTCATTCGGAATGATGTAGATATGCTTGCTTCTGTTAAGAAGTGGTTGGGAAATCACTTCTAAATGAAAGATTTGGGAGAAGCTCAGCGCATCTTGAGTATCCGGATCTATAGGGATAGATCCAAAAGGATATTAGCATTGAGTCAAGAAGCCTATATCGATAAGATTCTTGACCGATTCAATATGAAAAACTCCAAGAGCGGCTTTCTACCTATGGGCAGTAGGATCACTTTGAGTAAGTCACAGTGTCCTACTGAGCCTAAGGATATTGAACGCATGAAATCGATTCCCTATGCTTCCGCTGTTGGATCGATCATGTATGCTATGATGTGTTCTCGTCCTGATGTCTCGTATGCTTTGAGTATGACGAGTCGTTTTGAAAAAACTCCGGTGAGAGTCACCGGATAGCCATCAAGAATATTCTGAAGTACTTGAGAAGGACTAAAGATTCATTCATAGTGTTTGGAGGAGAATCGAATTACGTATAAGAGGTTATACGGATGCCGTTTCAAACCGATAGGGATGATTTGAAATCCCAGTGGTTTTGTCTTTTTTGTTGAACGGAGGGGCGGTTTCTTGGAGAAGTTTCAAAGAGTATGTGATCTGCGATTCTACAACGGAAGCCGAGTACATTGCAACCTCTGAAGCCGCAAAGGAAGTCGTTTGGATTAGGCAATTTTTAGAGAGACCGAAAGTAGTTCCGACCGCCGAGGATCCTATCACTTTGTATTGTGATAACGGTGGGGCTATTTTTCAAGCAAAAGAGCCCAAGTCTAGTAACAAGTCTAGGCACGTACTTAGGAAATTTCATGTAATTAGAGATTTAATCGAAAGGAAAGAAATTACGGTTTGTAAGGTTGGGACAAAATGACAACATCGGGCCGATCTTTTAACCAAGCCATTGTCTCAAGCTAAACATGATAGTCATGTAGTTTCGATGGGGTTGAGACGAATGCCATAACTGTTGTAAATTATATGATATGTAATAATCAAAATATTGTATTTATTATTTCATATATGATAAGTTGCATTTATCGTTATATTCAGTTTTATGTCTGAATTTATATACTTTGTTTTCTCTAAATAGGTTGTAAATACAATGTCGAACCCTATTAAGTGAACTGGATTAACATTGTATTTTGTCCCTAGTTACTTAATGAGGTGACGTCTCAGAGTGACTAGATTGTAAGGCGATAGATGACAGGTTTGACTGTCATATGGTCATAGTGATGACTGGTCGATTACATAGGCATATTGTGAGACAATTTGTCGGACAGTGACCGTTTATAGAGTCCTTTTGTTGCTAGGTCGTGGCGAGGACTTCTATTTATTCCTTCGAGTCAATTCTTAAGACTGGTGACTATTTGTCTGAGTTGGTACGGTTTTCCGGTGGCTTTGGTTTTTGGTCTAGGTCGCACCGAAAAGGAGGCCGATGAGCATTTACTGGATCATTGTGATCTGTATCGAACGAAGAAAATAGGTCAACAGGGTTGTCCTTTTAAGTCATATTTTATCTCAAGGCCACTCGAGGAGAGATGACTGTGAATGCGTGGCCACGCTCAGATGCGATCTATAGTAGATTATCCGGTCAGACAGTCATTCTCCTGATCGAGGAAACCACTTTATGATATGATCACGTGCAAGAACGACCTGAAAGACATCTTGCATTGAGTGGGAGATATTATTGGACAAGAGAATTGGTAACGCACACTTGTGTCAGACAAGTGGGAGATTGTTGGAGTAGTGTCCTCCACAATGAGTGCGTTTACATATTAAATCTCGTAAAAGGAATATCGGGGATTTATTTTATTTATTTGTCAGCTAGTCATCGTTAATCGATAATGATTGGCTGACTAGAGTTTGACATTACTGTCGTGTGACGGCGGTGATCAGCTGATCCCTTTAGGTCACACCTATACGATGACGCCCAAATAGAATAAATTAATTGTTTGTATGAGATACGAGGTAATTAATTCCTTGTATTACTTGACTTTTAATTAGTCACGTAAAAGTATTATTTGATGACGGGTTACGAACTCGGGACAAGGAGATTTATTATTTAATTATGTGATATTTAAATAATAAATAATTAGAATTTATTAATTAATTAATTTTATACGATATGTGTTTTTGTTTTGAAATGGAATTAATTAGCTATTTAATTTTTACAATAGGTTGTAAAATTAGCTAAGGGGGGTAATATTGACACATTGTATGTTGATAAAATGGTCTTATGATTACTTTATGGTTAAGTAGTTATTGGTGAAGGAAAAGTAGATCTATATACTTACATATTCATATATGTTTTAATTTAATTTGTCATAAAATTAACTAATGATCTTATGCATGCAAACAAATAAACAAAATAAGGAAGAAACATCCATTCTTACATTGGATTTTCGGTTCAAATGGGCACAAGAGAGATCACCTTTCTCTCTTGTTCTTGTGCTTTCCTTAGTGGAAGAACCAAGATCCAAGTATAGGATCTCTCCCAAAGTATTATACCCAAAGCTTACTCTTATTTAAAATTAATACTATGAATACTAGATAATATTAATTTTGTAGAAAATTGACCCAAAAATAATTTGGTTTTTGTCTCTAAAAACCGGTTTAGAGAGAAGAGAAGAGGAAAGTATTTTTATCTTTATAAAATTCTTATTTTAGATGAGTTAGAATGAATGAATAAGTGTAGTAACAACAACAACATTATGTATTGTTTTATCAAAAATATAAGGCAAAAACCCTTGCCTTTCTTTGTCAAGAAAACCGGGTAGGAGGAGGGTAGGGGAGCCAATGCATGCCTTTGTTTGTCTTCACAATGCAAACTAGGGTTGCATGGCTAGGCTATTAGTGAATGATTATGTTTTCCACTAATTTAAACAAACACAATATTAGCCTAAACCTCCTCCTTATTTCGGCACCTCTATAAAATGGAACCCATTTTATTTTTGTCAAATTTGTCAATATGTCACATGTCATATGTAACATAAATTTGTTATGTATTTTTAACATATTAAAAATCAACGTATTAATAAAAATACGTCATATACAAAAATCGACTTAGTAATTCATAATTACTTGTACCAAAATATTTTACCAATTTACAAATCACAATAAATTGTATTTATAATAATTCATTCAATTTTAATTGTTTCTTTAAACAATAATTTCATCTGAGTAATGATACAATTCAATTACTCAGACCGTATCTCATTTAATCAAATTTCAATGTGATACGTAAATTTTACTTCCAAAATCGTCCGTCAATTTTCAAGTAATTTAATTAACTTGTAACATTATACGATTAATTAAATGATCAATTAAGAGTGTTGCCCTATAGGTATGACCTAGGGGATCAACTGATCACCACCGTCGCACGACAGTAATGTCAAACTCTAGTCAGCCAATCATTACCGATATATGTTGATCAGTTGACAGTAAAATATTACTTCCCAATTGTATTCTTTATAATGAGACTTAAACATGTGATCATCATGATCAACAGTCGTGATCGCATTATTGTCGGAGGACACATATTCCAACAATCTCCCACTTGTCCTCGACAAGTGTGCGTCACCAATTCTCTTGTCCTATTACTATCTCCCACTCAATGCAAGGTGTCTTTCGGTCGTACTTGCAAGTGATCATATCGAGTGGTTTCCTCGATCCGGAGAAAAACTGATTGACCGGATTTATCCATCATGGATACATTCCGAGCGTGGCCACGCATTTCCAGTTCATTACTCCTCGAGTGGCCCTGAGATATTGTTATAACCCTGACTAGGGATGGATAATTCCTATCGCACTCATTCCCTTCGACTAGCCACAACCATCATAACCCAAAATATGCCCATTTGACCCCATTTACGAAGGTCGTAGTAACACAAATCAAAGTTAATCTGAAACTGTGCCATCTTAGGCGAATAGTCTTTAGTCAAAAGAATCGACTCATTTGAATACTATAGCAGCTCTTGCCACGACCAGGCTATATAAATTTGCCAGAACTCTATAAGCGGTTATTAGGCCCGACAAAATGTTCCTAACAGTGTGCCTATGTGATCGACTAGTCATCTCACATGACTCTATGGCACTTGAACTTGCCATCAATCGCATCACACTCTAGCACTTCGAGACGTCACCTCATGTAAGTAACTATGGGCAAATACAATGTTAATCCATGTTCACTTTAGCGGGGTTCAATTGTCTCCACAACCCGTTTGGATATAACAATGTACAAGGTGAGTTAATAATAACTCAAACGACAAATGTCGACATCACACTCGGGTAGTCAATACCATATTACAACCTTGTGATGCAAATCGTAAGTGTATAAACACTTGTTGATTGCAATAGAAGTTTAACATGTCATGTGTCCATGTGTTCAAACTTCTTATAATCGCATTTTCCTTTACATTCATGTTCTCTCTCATAGCATGAATCTTACCAAGTACACATCAAGGTTCCCGACCTCGGTTTTGGTTCTTTATCTTGAAAGAACTTCCTAATCGATTATCACATAACGAACGAATTTGTGGTGAATGATATATAACTTGTACTGATCAAGTTCTCCATTCACACACAATGCACTAGGTATATGTTTTGCAGTGTCTTGCAACAATTTGTCAAGATAATTGATCTAGCACTTCTCACAAGTCCTAGTATATTAGGAAAGATTAGTTTTGAGCAACTTCTTATTCAACTAAGTATCTTTCCAAAACTTCTTATTTCTCTTTCTAGCTTGAAAGGTTTAGGATTCTCATAAATCCTTGCATGTGCTCGGATATTCTATAATATGTGTAACCTCTTGACACATAATAGAGCATTCCGTCAAACACGGAAATCACTCATCGGATTCTACTTGAGATTCTTGACGTTTCTATTATGGCTTACCAATGAATCATCATGCTCTTATGCACATGATTCACCATTGGACATGTGCATGATTATTCTAATGGCGGAAACATTAGTTACTAATAATCATGAGATCAACTGTTCATAGGTTCAATGAACGACCATGACTGCTAATGGCAATTCCATTTTCATCTACATGAATAACCTATGTGTATGTTGATATGATGTGTATCTCTTAATACTAATCCAATATTTCTTGTCATAATTGGATTCATCATAGTCCAAATTCATCCAGAATTGAAAACTCAAATACTCCTTTGTGAAAGAAAATATTAGCTCATCATTCCTAATGAGTAATGAGTTGTAAACATTCAAAGGATGATAACTCCCACTAAATTCCATGTCTTCACATGATAATTTCTAATGCTCCCACTTAATTCCACATGTTTCGAAATTGATTACTCAATTGAACATATTTCAAAATTTGGAATGTATGTTGCTTTGCAAAGTTATTAAGATGAAACCATATATGTTCCCATCATATCCTTTCAAAATTCCTATTTCGAAGAGGTCTCATTTTAACTTTATGGAAAGAGATTTTAAATCTCTAACACACTCATGTCACAATGATGTGTGGCAATGTCATTTAATAAATATGAGTAATATCTAATACACATCCTTCAAAATATCCCTTTTAGAAGGAGGTTTAACCAATTCATTTTCATAATGAGGTTAAGTAATGACATCTGCGTGGTTTAAAACTTTGGCTATTGAAGATATCGGTATATCAATCCTTGCAACCTCTAGTCATAAATATCGCTTATTACTAGGATGTTACATTGATTCATTTAGGCTCTTAAGTAAATCTCAAGGTTGAAACTATTGGTCAAAATTTTCATAAACTTAGTCAAAACTCTTGTTAAGACTTTACATTAGTCATTTTGTTCCAAAACTTTCTTTTGGTCTCCTCGTGTAGTTATCTTAAGAATATGCTCTTATGATTACTTCACTTGGTCTCTATAGTCATATAGAACTTACTTGAGACCATAGATCTTCATCTATTGGGTATACTATGTGAATAGATATACCTTCATTCAAATCATTCTCTCTTGCGTAGATCTCATTTACACAAGTACACAAATTTATCTTGTCTTGTGTGTTGTGTCCTCATTTTTCTATCACTCTATCTTTAGAATAAATACACTATAGATTCAAAGATAGCATATGAGACACAAATAATGATGGTGAAGTTATAAGGAGAACTATCTCATAGATTGACTAATAGTTATAGATTTCGTAAGTGTACTTGGTGATTGACATTCCTTTAAGAGAGTTCATAGACTCAAAATCTCTTTATAAATGATCATACACAAGCCTTAAGCATGTGGACATATAATGAAACCCGTCATTATATTTGTCTATTAGATCACTTTAAGTTATATGTTTCTAAGAGTAAGCATTTAAACATGAATTTTTAGAACAAAAGGATAAAATGATAAAACGGGTGACTTGGGTTGCAAACCAAGTCACCATTATCCAAAATACAATCCATTATCCAAAATACCTTTCCATGTCGAACACGGAAACTTAAGGTTCTAAAATTCAAAAACATGAATAAAATAAGACAATAAAAAAGCGAAGCTCCATGAAAGCTATTCCTAGCTTCTTGATGGTATCTTATGCTTGCTTTTCCTTTCCCTTGTCTTTGCTTGGTGGAGGCCCTATTTACAATAAAAAGGGAGATACATTATCACAACTTTGTATCATAATACCATAGTTGAATTAGAAACATAAAAGAAAGGATAGTCATTTACCTACTGGAGTGATCTTTCCAGCCTTAATATCACCAAGGTATTTGGAACAATTTCTTTTCCAATGTCCCATACCATTACAATAATTGCATTTATCAAGAGGACCCTTCTTGATTTTTGAAGTGCTAGCTTCACAAGTCCTAGCTTTGGTGAATGTGGGAGCTTGTTTCTTACCCTTCCTCCCATTCTTCTTGAACTTCCCCTTACTCTTAGTGCTTATGTTAAGCACATCCTTGGGTGGGTTCACATTTAACCCCATGTCCCTTTCGGCTTGCACAAGTAACTTGTGCAATTCTTCAAGAGACACATCCTTGTCTTGCATGTTAAAATTCACCCGAAATTGAACATATGCTTTGACTTTGGACAAGGAGTGTAGAATCCTATCTACAATGAGTTCTTTGGGGATTTCAACCTTTTGAATTTTCAAGGTCTCGACAAGCTCCATAAGTTTGAGCACATGAGGGCTAACCTTTTGGCCCTCTTTGAAGTCGAGATCAAAGAATGCCGCGGCCGCCTCATATTGGACGATCCGCGGAGTTTGTGAAAACATTGTCACAAGTTTGGAGTAAATATCATTAGCATTGCCCATTTTAAAGGCTCTCCTTTGGAGATCCGCCTCCATCGCAAATATCAAGACATTTTTCATTGCGGCGGACTCCTTTTGGTAAGCCTCATATGCTTCCCTAGTGGCGGCGGTCGACCTAGTAGTAGGTTCGGGTGGAGAGGCCTCGGTAAGGTAACGAAGCTTGTCGTCACCTTGGGCGGCCAATTTGTGTTGGGCATCCCAATCGGAGAAATTTGACCCATTCTTTTCAAGTTTACATCGATCCATGAAGGATCCGAGCCATGATGTATTAGCGAGAGGCGTGGCGTTAGGGGTTGGTGTTGCCATTTGATATGAGAAAAGAAGTGGTCTACAAAACAAGATAGAAGGAGTAAAACAAATGTCGTTTTAACAATAATACTCGTAAAAATGTATAATTTAAACAAGTTTTATGCATTTTTCTAGTGACCTCTACCCAACTAGATAAATGATTCCAAGACCCAAATTCATATTAATTTAGGGCACGGTGTGCCGAAATACCCTTTATTAACATAACTCGGTGGATTAACCTTTTAATCGATTCTACTTTTAGAACTCTTGGTCGATGATATTTACATTAATATTCATCTCTAGCCCGAAACACATCCGGAAATCATCGTGAATACTTTCGTTGAGTACAACCCAAGTTTCGAATAAATGTGTCCATAATCCAAACCCATGTCAACTTAGGGCACGGTGTGCCGAAATACCCCTTATCAACATGAATTCGGTGGATAGACATTCATCACCCACTTCCCCTACGTAACAAGGTTTGTACCCCGGTATGGCCGAGTGCACTCCCTCACGAAATAGGTTTTCATGGTTTCTACTATTTGGTAAGGCTATGTCTCAATTGATTGTTTTAGCGAGAGGTCATGTCAATTTATTATCTATCACGTTTTAAGTGAACTAAAGTGGTGAACTACGATAATTTTAATTGACACGGTCGATGAACTCGATAAGATGATGATGCATGTTTTAGTTATGGCGATTTAGCGATGCATGTGACATATAAATAAAATGCAAACATAAAATAAATCCTAGTATGGCCTTCCTAAAATAGAAAAACTATTTAACTATTACATATTCGGAAACCAACTCCATTGGTCCCTTGAACTTCGGTTGTGACACGCATCTCGAGGTAACACCGTCTTTATGTATCGCCATCTTGAAGAAATCCGTCTTTGGGAACTCCGGAATAAATTAAATTACATAGCAAATTACATAATTTCCTATTATACATTTGTAACTAAAATAAAATATATCTATTAAATTACAAAACGGTGATACGAGATCACAATAAAATTACAACCGAATCGATATTCCCATACATTTCGGGAAATACCAATTAAAATCTAAGGCCATACTAAGTAAAAATTACATAATTCAAAAATTACATAAATTAAAATTATGACAATCATAAAGAAAATGCAGCATTATAATATGTATGAACATGCCCAATTTTATGCTAAATCGCCTTTAATTAGCCAATATCGTATATTACTCGGTTTTTACGGATTTGCGTGATTTCAACATTTTACAATCACAAAAATTACATAAATTCATATTTATGCATAAGTTAATTACCCTAACATCTTAGGACTCAAAATTTAGTCTTCACTAATTATTTGACCATAATTAACTCATATTTATAAAATTTGTTCATTAATGGACTTAAAATTATAAAAATAAGCTATAAACTTCAAATAAATCAAAAAAATTTCAAATAAATTTGAAATTTGAAATTTAAACTCATGAACATTCTGGAAAAAATATCATGATACTCATAATGTTCAAAAACTTAGGTTAAAAATTTCGAAATTTTCCGGAAAAACAATGTTGCGGTTAATCGGTTTTTAACAAAATAATCATAAAAACATGAGGAAAAATTATATTCATTAACTTTTCAATTTTAGATCTGAAAAAGATAATAAAATGCAACATTGGACGTTTTTCCTTAGTCATAGATTATGTTTTATTAATTTTTCACTAATAATGTCACTATTCATGCTATTTTTTTTCAAAAATCCATAAATCATGCAAAAAGACTTCACTATAGCCCATTATTTTACACACATCTTGTAAAATTTCATGTGACAACATACTAAATTTCTATGACCAGATTCAAATTTATCTCATATTAACCTATTTTTCACCTAAAATCGATTTTAATAATGAAAAATCCATTTTTCGAGCATAATATGTCCAAAAATTATGAAAATTTACAGGTCATCGCAAAATAATATATGTGACAACATATCCAAAAATCACTGGAAAATTCAAAGTATAGCTAATTTTAGACCAAAAATGACATTTTTACTCATAAAATCATATTTAAATGCCATTATTGTATAATATGAACAATAAAAATCCGTAAATTTAACCAAAATATCCTAAAACATTTTAGGACCAGAAATTTTAACATGCATGAATTAATTTCGTGATATATCATAATAACACAAATTATACAAGTTTTATATGTTAATCTTTATAACTCGGAAAAACTTTTAACCGATTTGCATGCAAACAACCATGGCTCTGATACCAATTGAAGGAATAGTAGATCTATATACTTACATATTCATATATGTTTTAATTTAATTTGTCATAAAATTAACTAATGATCTTATGCATGCAAACAAATAAACAAAATAAGGAAGAAACATCCATTCTTACATTGGATTTTCGGTTCAAATGGGCACAAGAGAGATCACCTTTCTCTCTTCTTCTTGTGCTTTCCTTAGTGGAAGAACCAAGATCCAAGTATAGGATCTCTTCCAAAGTATTATACCCAAAGCTTACTCTTAATTAAAATTAATACTATGAATACTAGATGATATTAATTTTGTAGAAAATTGACCCAAAAGTAATTTGGTTTTTGTCTCTAAAAACCGGTTTAGAGAGAAGAGAAGAGGAAAGTATTTTTATCTTTCTAAAATTCTTATTTTAGATGAGTTAGAATGAATGAATAAGTGTAGTAACAACAACAACATTATGTATTGTTTTATCAAAAATATAAGGCAAAAACCCTTGCCTTTCTTTGTCAAGAAAACCGGGTAGGAGGAGGGTAGGGGAGCCAATGCATGCCTTTGTTTGTCTTCACAATGCAAACTAGGGTTGCATGGCTAGGCTATTAGTGAATGATTATGTTTTCCACTAATTTAAACAAACACAATATTAGCCTAAACCTCCTCCTTATTTCGGCACCTCCATAAAATGGAACCCATTTTATTTTTGTCAAATTTGTCAATATGTCACATGTCATATTAACATAAATTTGTTATGTATTTTTAACATATTAAAAATCAACGTATTAATAAAAATACGTCATATACAAAAATCGACTTAGTAATTCATAATTACTTGTACCAAAATATTTTACCAATTTAAAAATCACAATAAATTGTATTTATAATAATTCATTCAATTTTAATTGTTTTTTTAAACAATAATTTCATCTGAGTAATGATACAAATCAATTACTCAGACCATATCTCATTTAATCAAATTTCAATGTGATACGTAAATTTTACTTCCAAAATCGTCCGTCAATTTTCAAGTAATTTAATTAACTCGTAACGTTATACGATTAATTAAATGATCAATTAAGAGTGTTGCCCTATAGGTATGACCTAGGGGATCAATGATCACCACCGTCCGCACGCACGACGAATGTCAAACTCTAGTCAGCCAATCATTACCGATATATGTTGATCAGTTGACAGTAAAATATTACTTCCCAATTGTATTCTTTTTAATGAGACTTAAACATGTGATCATCATGATCAACAGTCGTGATCGCATTATTGTCGGAGGACACATATTCCAACAATTGGTAGTTAATTTGTATTATTTAAGTGTTAAATAATTAAATTAATATTTAATTATGTAAGATAATTAAATATAAGACTTATAAGTATTTGTGGGGCAAATGTCGAAAACCAAAATGAACCCATATAAGTCCACTTGTACCGGTTTTATGAGGACATCACAAGTGTCCATTAAGTGGCATTTTTCCACTTAATATTGTCTCCACATTTGCCTATATATACCCATACAATTGCACCATTTGAGAGTTGGAAAAAATTTGGAGGAAAAATTGGTCTTAGTTGGTGCTTGTGGCCAGTTCATTAGGACACCATAAAGACCAAATTTTTCTTCTTCTTTTGTTCATCTTTTACATATAAAAACACATATAAAATTAACTAATAATATTATCAAAGTAATAATATTAATTAGTACATAAAATATACTAATCTATAAATACTATTAAAAGGCTACCCTAAAATGTTCAATTAAGTCCACGTAGACAATGCCACGTAGGATAAAAAAAGCCACGCAGACATTTGAAGCCCACCTCAGCCCCATAACCCAAATGCCACATACACATTCATACCCAATTACCCCGTCTCTTATCATCACTATTCCTACCGACAACGACAATCCCCCTTTTTCAGCTCATTTTGTTAACCGACATTAATTTATTATTACATGGCATTAATTTAATTCATTTATCTATAAATTAATTTAGTTCACTTATCTATAATATTAAAAGATATTATCTATATTCTTAAATGATTTTTGTATATTAAATATATTGTTTTCCCAAATTTATGTAAACCTTAGAAATTACATCAAAATTTCATAATTTATAGTTAATATTGACATTTTAATTGAAATTTTTGTGATAAAACATAGAGGTGGCAAACAATGACACGACACGAAAACACGACACGAACCCGACACGAAATTAACGGGTTTGGGTTGAGACTTAATGACTTATTTATGTAAGTGGGTCGACACGAACACGACATTTAATTGGGTTGGGTTAGGGTTGACCTCTCTAAACACGAACCCGACACGAATGACCTGTTTACTAAATTAATCCTAATTTTTCTTGATCCTGCATCACATAAATATACTTAAACTTTCAAAATATGGACGTGACACGAAAACACGACACGAAATTAACGGGTTAGGGTTGAGGCCTTATGGACCATTTATGTAAGTGGGTCGACATGGACACGACCCGAGACTTAATTGGGTCGGGTTTGGGTTGGAGAGATTGTGACCCCTTTACATGTGACACGAACATGAACCCGACACGACCCGATCTGTTTGCCAGGTCTAATAAAACATGTTAATAAAATTTATAATTTATAATTAAAATTGAAATTTTTATAAAAAAATATGTTAATAAATTAATTAAAACTTATTAATTAAAACTCTTCATATTACTTACCACCCACCATTTTTATTAACATTTTTTCCTATTTAATTCATTTTTTTTAATTAAACACGGAAATAAATTGATTAAAACTCTTCATAATACTTAACACCCACCAAATTAATTAAATTTTTTTTCTATTTAATCAATTTTTATAATATAATATGTTAATAAATTGATTAAAACTCTTTATATTACTTAACAGTTAACACCAATCATTTTCATTAACATTCTTTCCTATTTAATTCA
Organism: Silene latifolia; assembly: GCF_048544455.1. NCBI lineage: Eukaryota > Viridiplantae > Streptophyta > Magnoliopsida > Caryophyllales > Caryophyllaceae > Silene > Silene latifolia. The sequence goes on along the minus strand of NW_027413226.1, from coordinate 28,396 downwards.
CCTCTTGAGTTTCTCGGCAATCAATTATTTAATTAAATAATACCACAAAATAAATTAAAAATAAAATTAAAATATTGGATTTTATGGTTGTATAATGGCTATAAAACCTATAAAACCTATAATAGTTTATATCTATAAAATCTTATTAAAAGGCTAACAAAAAAATGTGACATTGCAAGTTTAATTGTGATGTGACAACTTTTAATGTGACATGGTAAAAAAAAGTGATATGGATTACCAATTTAAGAAAATTAAAAAATATAAGGTAAAAAAAGTTAAAAAAATATAAGGGATAAACACAAAAAAAAAAAAAAAAAAAAAAAAAATTTGTAAACCATTGATCTCCTCTCATAATTTTTTTTATTTATTTACCTTATTTATTTAATAACCATTATTTCCTTTATTTAATGAAATGACCTTTTAACTTTCCCTTCATCATTACTATATATACTCCGTATTTATGTACCATATTTTTTTTATTTTTCTTTCATTCATAAAATTTTGAGAGAATTTGTAATAGAATTTTTCATATATATAACTATTATATTCACCCTAATTTTCAATTTTATTCAAAAAATAGCACCTAAAGTATACATATAAAATTAAACTAATTGTTTCATTTTTCATTTTTCTTATGTTTTGTATTAATTTGTTATTATTTTTTTGTGTTTATATTAATATTGCAGGAGAATGAATTTTCAACTTTATTCAAAAAATTGGTAGGTAAGGTATAGCTAAAGAACTAAATTAATTATTTCGCTTTTTATTTTTATTATGTTTTGAATTAATTAGAATCTTATTAGTTACTTTTTTGTGTTTATATTAATATTGCAGGAGAATGAATTTCCAACTTTATTCAAAAAATTGGTAGGTAAGGTCCCCCAGTCGTGTTTATTTATTTACTTTTTTTTTTAATTATTTGTGAGTGATTTTTTTAATTAAAATTAAACAAATGATTAAGAGGGGGACTACACCATATAAGTTATTCACAAATTAAACACTTAAACACAATCAATTATTAACGATCCCGTGATTTTCACGGGCTCCAAAACTAGTTACAAGTTTACTACTACTATTAACTAGTTATTTGAGGTTAATCTTGGGTGCCACCAAAGGAGATTACCTATATTGGTAATTGGTGTTCTTGGAGGATCATCCATAGTTGCATAGCTCAAGAACTATAAAGGTAGGAGACCTTTATAGTGCCCATATTTTGCATTATAGCAATGTAAGGAACTTTTGTCTTAAGATTGTTTAATACCATTTTTTATACATTTTATTTGCATGCATGTAGATTTAGACCACATTAAATTAATTTGTAATTTTAATATCATAAGATGAGTATTAATTTGGTCTAAATAACTAACAACTAGCTCCAACAATTTGAGCACGTGAGGGCTAACCTTTTGGCCCTCCTTGAAATCGAGATCAAAGAATGCTGAGGTCGCCTCATATTGGACGATCCTCGGAGTTTGTGAAAACATTGTCACAAGTTTGGAATAAATTTCATAAGCGGTGCCCATTTTAAAGGCTCTCCTTTGGAGATCCGCCTCCATCGCAAACATCAACACATTTTTCATTGCGTCGGACTCCTTGTGGTAAGCCTCATATGCTTCCCTAGTACCGACACTCGACCTAGCATTAGGTTCGGGTGGAGAGACCTCGGTGAGGTAACGAAGCTTGTCGTCACCTTGGGCGGCTAGTTTGAGTTGGGCATCCCAATCGGAGAAATTTGACCCATTCTTTTAAAGTTTACAACGATCCATGAAGGATCGAAGCCATGAAGTATTAGTGAGTGGTGTGGCATTGGTGTTTGGAGTGGCCATTTGTTATGAGAAATAGATGCGATCTACAAAACGAAAATTGAAGGAATAAAACATATGTCGTTTTCAAAATAATAATAACACTCGTAAAAATTTAATTTAAACAAGTTTTATTGCATTTATCTAGTGACCTCTACCCAACTTTGATAAATGATTCCAAGACCCAAATTCATATTAACTTAGGCATCGGTAAAGCCGAAAACAACCCTTATCAATATAACTCGGTGGATTAACTTTTTAATCGATTCTACTTTTAGAACTCTTGGTCGATAAATTTACGTTAAAATTTATCTTTAGCCCGAAACACATCCGGCAACCGTCGAGAATACTTTCGTTGAGTTCAACCCAAATTTCGAATAAATGTGTCCATGATCCAAATTTACATCAACTTGGGCATCGGTAAAGCCGAAAACAGCCCTCATCATTATAAATTCGGTGGGTAGACATTTATCACCCACGTCCCCTACGTAACAAGGTTTGTACCCCGGTAAAGCCGAGTGCACTCCCTCACGAAATAGGTTTTCATGGTTTCTACTTTTTGGTAAGGCTATGTCTCAATTGTTTATTTTAGCGAGAGGTCATGTCAATTTATTATCTATCACGTTTTAAGTGAACTAAATGTTGGGAAATGTGTCCTCAACAATAATGCGATCACATGATTTAATATCATAATTAAATCTCATACTAAGAATACGTGAGAGATGATTCTTTATACAGTCGACTGACCGTCATTAATCGGTAATGATTGGCTAACTAGAGTTTGACATTACTGTCGTGTGACGGTGGTGGTCAGTTGATCCCTTTAGGTCACACCTATAGGATGAGACCCAAATAAATATTAAATTGATTGTATGCGATACAGATTAATTAATTCCTTAATTATGAGAGTGCAATTTTACGTCTTATTGTAATGTGATTAAATAAGATTTAAATTTAGTAATTAAGTGTTAAATTACTAAATTAGTTGAGGTATGATATAAGTTTTGAGGTAGAGGTAATTAGTTATTTAAAGTTAGAAGAAGTTGTAATTTTAACTAACTAGTAATTATGAGACCCATTATATGTTGATATAATGGTAGTATACTACTCAAAAAGTGGAATGTATATTATATTATTAATTGTAATATTTAAGTGTTAAATGATTACATTAATAATTAAATATGTAAGATAGTTAAACATATGACTTATAAGCATTTGTGGGACAAATGACAAAAGGCAAAAATGGACCAAATATGGTCCAATATTTCGGCCAAAACAAGAAAGCACAAGATGTTCTTTTGTCTTTGTTTGTTTGGATTAAAGCATGATAGTGACTTGTCATATGAAGCTTTTATCATGCTATATCTTACACTATTGTTCCCTATACACTACATGTACTAAACAAGATCATAAAAACAAAAGAACAAGATTCCCTTCATGGGAAGAGCCACCGGTTTTGGCTCTTACTTATGGGCATTTTGTTGCTCATATTTTTCCACTCATGTTTTTGCTTGTTTTTGCTTATGCTTCTCTCTAAACTTTCCTCACATGCAAGATCATAAAACTCTCTACAATACTAATACTCATCATCTATTACTAGAGGTAGTAATACAGGAACATTAGTATTATTAAGGTAATATTTCTACTACATATCTAGTTAATATTAGTAGGAATTTTTGGGATTAATCTTGGGTGCAATTTATTGGAGTGGCTTCTATACTTGGAGTCTTAGGAGGATCATCCATCATATTTAGCTCAAGAACAAGTGAAGGAAGGTGACCTTACTTGTGCCCATTATTTCTAAACACCTAACAATGTAAGGAACATTGTTCTTCTTATAAATCTTTCATTTTGTTATGCATGCACTAGATCTAAAGAATATATAATTAACAAGTTAATTTGTTCACTATTAGAGGAGTCTAATAATAGGTATATGAACCTAACAAGTGGTATCAGAGAATAAGGATGTTGCATGCATAATCGGTTATTGTTTTTCCGAGTTAAAAGGTTAACATATAAAACTAAAAATTTGTGATTTATAGGTATAAGCCACGAAATCACCTTGTATGTTATATATTCTGATCCTAAAATGTTTTTAGATCATTTTTATGATTTATGGAAATTTATTACTCATTTTAAGGATTTTTGGTCATTTTATTACATTTTTATGACTAAAATGGGAATTAAAATGCTAAAAATAGTTAAACTTCGATTCTGACCTTGGAAATTTTATATGACCTCACATGTATATTTTACAAGTTGTGTGTAAAAGGTCGAGTTAATTTGATTAATATTGCATGATTTATGATTTTTATGAGATAAAAATGGATTAAAAGAGGTAAAATGGTTAAAAATAGTTAAATCTCGAATTAAGCCATGATATTTTAATATGATGTCACATGCAAGATTTACATAGAGTATGTAAATTTCTAGATTAAAAGATCTTCTTTAGCATGATTTATGGATTTTTGAGTAAAAATGGCATAAATAGTGACTATTTTAGCAAAAATTAGCTAAAACGTATTGCATGGCTTGAGAAAATTATTTTAAGTTGCATTAATATCCCACTAATCAGATCTAAAGTTGTAAAAATTATTGGATTAATTTTCGGATACTTTAAGTATTTTATGAGATAAAAAACGATAAAATGCAACTATATTTTCTCAAAATCAATTCGAAAATTTTAACCATGATTTTTGACATTATGAGTGTCATGGAATTATTCCAGAATGTTCAAAAATTTAAAATTCAAATTTTGAAATTTTTATAATTTAATTTGGATTTATTTCATATAAATAATGATTTTAAGGTAAAAAATGAGCATAAAATTAAATCAAGTTGAATTATTGTCAAAAATTTAGTGATGACTAATTTTTGAGTCCTAAAATGTGTTAGGATAATTAACTTGAGCTTAGATGTGATTTAAGTGTTAATTAGTGATTTTAAAAGGTTATTATCACGCATTTCCATAAAACCGGGTTATATGTACGACATAAGTTAAATAGGGCGATTTGGCACATGATTTTTCATGATAGGTACATATTATAATGCTGCATATTTCAATTGTTGAATGTCTTTTATTTATATAATTTTGAATTATGTAATTTTATCTTAGTATGGCCTTAGTTTTAATCGATATTACCCGTAATGAAAGGGAATATTGATTAAGTTGTAATTTAATGTGATCTCGTATCACTTTTATTTTTATTTTTATTAGTTTTTCCATTTTACAAATGTATAATAGGAATAGCTTTGTATTTTTATTATTATTTGTAATTATGGAGCATCTTCAAAGACGGTGCCATTCGGAAAGGTGATCCGACGAAGACGGTGTCTTGGGAGGCGTGCCACTTGAAGATTCAAGGGACCAATGGAGTTGGTTTCCGAATATGTAATAGATTATTTGATTTTCTATTTTTTAGGAAGACCATACTAGGAATTTTATTTATTGCTTTGCATTTCTTTTAATATGTTGCATGCATTGCCAAATCGCTATAACAACACATGCATTTTATATCGAGTCATCGACCGTGTCAATTATAATTATCGTAGTTCACCGCTTTAGTTCACTTAAAACGTGATAGATAATAAATTGACAAGACCTCTCACATATAATAATTGAGATAAAGCCTTACCAAATAGTAGAAACCCATGAAGTACCAATTTCATAAGGGAGTTAATCCGGCTTCACCGTAATACAAACCTTGTTACGTTGGCGAAGTGGGGTAATAATATGTTATTACATCGAAATTTGGATTGAGCTCAACGGAAGTATTGTTGACCGTAGTCGCATGTGTTCCGGGCTAAAGATGAGAATTAGAGTAATTTTTATCGACCGAGAGTTCTAAAAGTAGAATCGATTAAAGAGTTAATCCACCGAGTTATATTAATAAGGGATGAATCGGCTCACCGTGCCCGAGTTGATATGAATTTGGATCTCGGAATCATTTATGTAGTTGGGTGGAGGTCACTATATAAATGCAATGCTTGTAATTAAGTATACGAGTATTATTAAAACGATAGATGTTAATTATTTCCTTCATTTCCGTTTTTGTAGTTAATTATACGCAATGAATTCATCTAATACTCCTACACCAATCACCGTTGAAACATGGCTCCAATCATACGATGAAAAATGCTCCGATTATGACTATGAAACGATTAGAGAATTACGCATTGGCATAGGTCAGAATGGAAATTTTTGCTTCTTTACCACCTCCACTCCACCCACTCCAATATTATATTGGCCACCACCTTGGAAAGAAATTCTTGTGAAGAATATCTTACAAAACCTAAGGAATCCTTGTTTGAAGAAACAATGAGAAATATCAAATTGAGTGGGAGTTCTAGCAAGAGTGTCCTTGCAAATGAAAGGAGTTTTGGTATTTATAAAGGGAAGGCAAAAATGGGTGAGAAACCCAAACCTGATTATAAATTGGAAATGGATAGTGGGAATACCAAGACCAAGACCAAGACCAAGAAGGGTGCCAAATCCTATGAGGAATGTCATTATTGTAATGTCATGGGCCATTGGAGACGAAATTGCCCCAAGTATTTGGAAGATATCAAAATTGGGCTTGTTACTCCAAGTGGGACTTGGAAATGTGGAAAAGCTAAACAAGAGTGATATGAATTTCCGACAATGAAATGGAGCTCGGGTATCCGCCACTTCAAGAGAAATTTATATACTTATTTTAGCAAATAGCTTTGAGTTATTATTTACATAATTGTTATTATGTACCCACTTAGTCCAAATCATTATTTTCATTTCTATGTGAGACATGAAAGGATCTATATTTTGTCATCAATGACAATTGTTGTATTTTAATGAAAATAGACATGGATGTGAGCCATGTCACTTATCTTTATGATACACAAGTTTTAGACAGTTCCAACTCATGTAAAGATATCTACATAATACGCACCAAAAGACTCATAACTGCTAATCCAAATGATTTGTACATTTGATTTTTCAATTTGGTTACGTAAAAGAGAAATGCACTAAAGGCTAGTGTCGACTAGATTTAATAAACCATATGTTTTCAATCATATGGAATATGCGAATATTGTCTCCTTTGCAATATAATTTGTACTTCCTTTAGTGGTAAAGGAACACGAGCAAGTGATTTGTTAGGACTAATACATGCCGATGTATGTGGTCATACGAGCATCACCGCAAGGAGAGGTTATGACTACTTCGTCACTTTTACCAATGATTTAAGTAGATAAGGGTATATTTACTTAATCAAATAAAAGGTGAAGCATTTGAGATATTTGAAAACTTTCTAAATGACGTAGAGAACCAATTGAATAAAGTTCTAAGCATTACGATCCAATCGTAGTGGCAAAGATCTAAGTAATAAATTTGATTTATTAAAGATGGATTATGACCTAGTGTCACTACCCATAAGATCAAACTAATATGAGTTGGTTTGAGTTGTTGAACTCAATTTTGGGAATTTGCAATCCAATACGGACAAGTAATTCTGAACGGATGGTCAACCATGAGATACCTAGAATAGAGAGTCTATTAAACAGATGACATGGATAAGACTCGTATATTATCAAGCTGCCATGTTAGGATGGCCTTTTGAATGCTAATACATAGTCTAGATAAAATCCTAATACTCCGTTAAATATATATGTTTGTGACTCACAAAGCTATCTCTCGAGAATATTGATATATTTCTGAGAGAAAGAGTGGGAGTAGATTGAATCGTCACAAACATCTCTTATAGTTGAAATGTTACTTTGTGAAAGTAATAGAATTATAGAGTGGGAGTTGGTATTGAACTATTATCTATGAAGATAGTATGAAAGCATAGTTCAATGGGAGTTTATCGCACATGTCTTATTGTTAAAATATTACTTTGTGAAAGTGATAGTATCATGACCTTGTTACATACGAGCCATCGCATTACAATCCGAAAATTGTTACTCAAGAGTAGATTTACTTTAAGGCGAGGGTCTCCTCAAAAGTAAATAGAGCTCTGAGTACACAAATGCATAAGATTTACATGAAGATGTTGATCAAGATAAATTGTGTTAGGAATTGCCGCATTTCATTTTAATGAAGAATGGCAAATAGAATTCGCTTTTCTAAAATGGGAATTTAGAGAAGGAAGTGTTTGAAACACAAAATCTTAGATGAAGATCTAAGAATCCTAACATATTATGCGTAGCTTTCTTAAGTGATATTTGAATGGTCTTAAGCAAGCATTAAAGGATTATACTTCTCGTTCATGTGATAATAGTGAATGATTTCATTCACATGATTGAAGAATCATGATTATACATGAAGTTAAGTGGGAGCTAAAATTGTTTTTTTTTCCATGTCTTATATGTTGATAACATATTAATTATTGAGAATAATGTACCAATTCTCTCTTCTGGAAAGAGTAATTGGGAGACTAGGAAAAGGTGCAATATACTTTAGATTACCGAATCTATGTGAGAGTATATTGGCATAGAGTTGAGAGTCTTATGAGGATAAGTTCTTTCGTATCTGTTTAACATCAACAAGGGAGAATGGCTTATTCATGATGATGAAAGTGAAATTACTATGATGGAATCATAGTCGTTCACTGAACCCATTAAATTGTTGATTACATGAAATCGATTGCTAATGTTTCCGCCATTAGAACGATTATGTATGCCAACAGACGCACATGCTGTGATAAAACATATGCCTAGGGCATTATAAGTCATTTAAGGGATAATTCCCACATTATGGCTTGTGAAAGCCTTAAAGAACATCCTTGAGATTCTTGAGAAGAATTAAGGATTAGTTCACATGTTTGGATGACAAACTAAGTTAGGTGTCGAAGTGTTGCACAAACATTAGTTTCCAAACTTAAAAGGGATTTGTTGAAATCCTAGGATGTCTTATTGACAAAGGAGTAAGAGACTAAGAAAAGTGTTTTAGTTTCGTGCATTGCAATATCTACAAAAGGAATCTAAGTAAGTTGTGATAAAATAGTCAACGTAGGGATTAAGGGTGAATCCCTTTACAAATGACTTTATCACAAGTTATGTGATAACAGTGGGAGCGTTTTTCAAGTTAAAGAGCCCAAGTCTAGCAATAAGTCTAGACAAATACTTAGAAATGAATTCATGTCATTAGAGATGACATTGAATGGAAGAAAATAGCAATTAATAAAGTTGGAATATATGAATATCGGGTATATCCACTAGCCAAGCTTGTATTGCATTTTAACTAGTGTTATAATACACTAAAGATTATAGAATATGAAATAGTAATAGTGTATTGACTATTCATATGTGATAATCACTTTTATCGTTTGAGTTTTATTAAACTCACCCGCTACCTTGTCGTATCCGAATGGGTTGTAGAGACAAATTGAACCCCATTAAAGTGAACTGGATTGGCATGGTATTCGCCCCTAGTTACTTATATGAGGTGACATCTCCAAGTGACTAGAGTGTGATGCGATTGATGGCAAGTTCAAGTGCCATAGAGTCATATGGGATGACTAGTCGATCACATAGGCGATCAGTATGGGACAATCTGTCGGGCGATGACCGCTTATAGAGTTCCGTAATTTATAAAGCCTGGTCGTGGCAAGAGCTACTATAGTATTCTTATGAGTCAATTCTTTTGACTAGAGACTATTCGCCCAAGTTGGCACAACTTCTGATTAGCTTTGATTTATACTCTACGATTTCGTAAATGAGGTCAAACTAGGTATATTTTGGGTTATGATGGACTGTGGCTGAACGAAGGGAATAGGGCGATAGGAATTGTCCACCCCTTGTCAGGGTTGTTTGAAATCTCAATGCCACTCGAGGAGTAGTTAACTGGAAATGCGTGGCCACGCTCGGAAGGTATCTATGATAGATAATTCCGGTCAAACAGTTAATCTCCAGATCGAGAAAACCACTCAGGATATGATCAAATGTAAGTACGACCTGCAAGACACCTTGCATTGAGTGGGAGATTGTAATAGGACAAGAGAATTGGTGACGCACACTTGTCGAGGACAAGTGGGAGATTGTTGGGAAATGTGTCCTCAACAATAGTGCGATCACATGATTTAATATCATAATTAAATCTCATACTAAGAATACGTGAGGGATGATTCTTTATACAATGATCGACCGTCATTAATCGGTAATGATTGGCTAACTAGAGTTTGACATTACTGTCGTGTGACGGTGGTGGTCAGTTGATCCCTTTAGGTCACACCTATAGGATGAGGCCCAAATAAATATTAAATTAATTGTATGCGATACAGATTAATTAATTCCTTAGTTATGAGAGTGCAATTTTACGTCTTATTGTAATGTGATTAAATAAGATTTAAATTTAGTAATTAAGTGTTAAATTACTAAATTAGTTGAGGTATTATATAAGTTTTGAGGTAGAGGTAATTAGTTATTTAAAGTTACAAGAAGTTGTAATTTTAACTAACTAGTAATTATGGGACCCATTATATGTTTATATAATGGTAGTATACTACTCAAAAAGTGGAGTGTATATTATATTATTAATTGTAATATTTAAGTGTTAAATGATTACATTAATAATTAAATATGTAAGATAGTTAAAAATATGACTTATAAGCATTTGTGGGACAAATGACAAAAGGCAAAAATGGACCAAATATGGTCCAATATTTCGGCCAAAACAAGAAAGCACAAGATGCTCTTTTGTCTTTGTTTGTTTGGATTAAAGCATGATAGTGACTTGTCATATGAAGCTTTTATCATGTTATATCTTACACTATTGTTCCCTATACACTACATATACTAAACAAGAGCATAAAAACAAAAGAACAAGATTCCCTTCATGGGAAGAGCCACCGGTTTTGGCTCTTACTTATGGGCATTTTGTTGCTCATATTTTTCCACTCATGTTTTTGCTTGTTTTTGCTTATGCTTCTCTCTAAACTTTTCTCACATGCAAGATCATAAAACTCTCTACAATACTAATACTCATCATCTATTACTAGAGAAAGTAATACAGGAACATTAGTATTATTAAGGTAATATTTCTACTACATATCTAGTTAATATTAGTAGGAATTTTTGGATTAATCTTGGGTGCAATTTATTGGAGTGGCTTCTATACTTGGAGTCTTAGGAGGATCATCCATCATATTTAGATCAAGAACAAGTGAAGGAAGGTGACCTTACTTGTGCCCATTATTTCGAAACACCTAACAATGTAAGGAAAATTGTTCTTCTTATAAATCTTTCATTTTGTTATGCATGTACTAGATCTAAAGAACATATAATTAGCAAGTTAATTTGTTCACTATTAGAGGAGTCTAATAATAGGTATATTAACCTAACACTAAAGCGGTGAACTACGATAATTATAATTGACACGGTCGATAAACTCGATTAAAATGATAAATCATGTTTTAGTTATGGCGATTTAGCGATGCATGCAACATATAAATAAAACGCAAAGCATAAATTAAATCCTAGTATGGCCTTCCTAAAATAGTAAATCTAATAAACTATTACAAATTCGGAAACCAACTCCATTGGTCCCTTGAACTTCGGTTTTGGCACGCAACTCGAGGTAACACCGTCTTTAATGGATCGCCTTCTTAAGTGGCACCGTCTTCAAGGAACTCCGGAATAAATAAATTACATAACAAATTACATAATTTCCTATTATACATTTGTAATTAAAATAAAAATAAATCTATTAAATTACAAAACGGTGATACGAGATCACAATAAATTACAACCAAATCGATATTCACATACATTTCGGGTAATACCAATTAAAAACTAAGGCCATACTAAGTAAAAATTACATAAAATAAAATTACATAAAATAAAATTATGACAATCATAAATAAAATGCAGCATTATAATATGTATGAACATGCCCAATTTTATGCTAAATCGCCTTTAAGAAGCCAATATCGTATATTAATCGGTTTTCACGGATTTGCGCGATTCAACCTTTTAAAATCACAATAATTACATAAAATCATATTTATGTACTAGTTAATTACCCTAACCATCTTAGGACTCAAAATTAGTCTCCACTAACATATTGACAATAATTAACTTACATTTCTTAATATTGTTCATAAAAGGACTTAAAATTACAATCTAATGCCATAAACTTCAAATAAATCATAAAAATTTCAAATAAATTCAAAATTAAAAATTTAAACTCATGAACATTCTGGAAAAATACCATGACACTCATAATATTCAAAAACTTAGGTTAAAAATTTTGAAATTTATCGGGAAAAACAATGTTGCGGTTTATCGGATTTATCAATTATAATCATAAAAATATGAGAAAAATTGTATTTATCAACTTTTCAATTTTATATCTGAAATATATGATAAAATGCAACATGTGACGTTTTTCTTAAGTCATGAAGTATGTTTTAGCAATTTATACTAATTAAAGTCACTATTTATGTTATTTTTCATCAAAAATTCATAAATCATGCATAACGACTTCATTATGGCCAATTATTGTACACAAATCTTGTAAAATTTCATGTGACAACATACTAAATTTCTATGACCAGATTCGAAATATTACTCATATTAACCTAATTTTCCTTTTAAATTGGATTTTTATCATGGAAAATCCATATTACGAGCATAAGAACTTATAAAATTATGAAAATTTACAGGTCATCATAAGATAATATATGTGAAAACATATCTAAAAACCACTGAAAAAAATGAAGTTTAGCTAATTTTAGTCCCAAAATGACATTTTTATCATAAAATCACATTTTAATGCCATTATCATATAAAATGAACAATAAAAATCCATAAATTAACAAAAATATCCTAAATACATTTTAGGATCAGAAACTTTAACATGCATAATAAATTTCGTGATATATCATAATAAACACAAATTTATAAGTTTTATATGTTAATCGTATAACTCGGAAAAACAATAACCGATTTGCATGCAAACAACCTAAGGCTCTGATACCACTTGATAGAAATCTTTATCTCATTATACTCAACATATTCATATATGTTTCAATTAATTTAATCATAAAATTAATTAGATCTTATGCATGCAAACATAAGTAAATATAGAGAAGAAATCATCATTCTTACATTGGAAATTTCGGATTATTTGGGCACAAATGAGTTCTCCTACTCACTTGTTCTTGAGCTCTCCTAATATGGATGAACAAAGATTCAAGAGTAGAATCTCTCCCAAAGATGAATACCCAAAGTAACCCCTTAATAAGATTAATATTATTGATACTAGAACAATATTAATCTAAATAAAATTGACCCAAAATATTGTTTTGACCTCTTGGAATTTCGGTCAAGAGGAGGAATAATGGAGTAATTTTTATCTCTCTAAAATTCTCTATTTTTAGATGATAGAATGAATGAATATGCACTAGAATGGATATAGTGTATATTAGACAAATTATAGAGAAAAACCCTTGGCTTTTCTCTATGACAAAACCGGGTAGGGTGGGGTGGTGTTGGCCAATGCATGATCAAGGTGCTCTTCACAAAAACAACTAGGTTTGCATGGCTAGTAATTAGGTAAAATGATTATGTATTCATGTAGATACCCGTATCCGTCGATATTGGAATTTATAGAGAACCCGACAAACACCCGATGATGATAGGACACATGTATCCTTTAGTTGTCATTGTCATTATTTGGGCTTGTTTTACGATGTAGAATGAGCGTTGTCGACGAAGTGTTAATTTAAATGATATTTAAATTAAATGTTTTTTTAAAGTGAGTCCATTTTATTGTTTTAATTTGAATTTATTTTCTTAAATTTATTTTATTGAAAATAAAATATATTTTTTTTGATTTGAAAAATCATTTATTTTAGTGTGTTATTTGATTTGAAAAATCGATTTCGAAAGTTGAAAACTCGTTTTAATCACACGATTTGTGAGCTCGTTTTATGCTTGATTTGGGCTCGATTTTCGACGCACTTTCGACCCAACTTCCTCTCCCATAACCCGCGTTCGATTCTTAGCCAAAGCCTACCCCAAACCCTTTGTTTAACCCACCCAAATCTCGTTCCAAACATCTCCCCAACACAGCCCAAGTCCTTCCTTTACCCGTGTTTGTATAGCCCATCGAAAGCCCTTCTAAACCGACTCAAACTTGGTCCAAACCCGCAACCCATCACCACCAACCCGTGCTCCACATTACCCACAACAACCCAGCACCTAGACCACCTCGAAACACTTCCACAAGTCCATCCAAAATAGGCCCCAAAACGAAACAGCCCACGACCCCCCTGTTTTCGTTCAGCTCAAACCCGAGTCCAAAACCTGCTCCAAACACCACTTAAACCCATGCCCATTAACCCTAATCCATACCCTAGTATCCTACCCATATTACCCTAGCTTAACCACCAAGAAACATCCCTCCAAAACCCTACACGAGCTCACAATAGCTGCTGGACAGCAGCAGCGAAACAGAGCAGCCCGACTGCTTGTTTCCCTACTTCTACCCTTCGAAACTCCTTATAAATACCCCCCTTCACCATACATTCATTCCTCTAAGTTCTCCATACATACTAACGTAACTTACAAGCTTTAAACTCCAGAAACAAACCCTAATTGCCTCTCAAAAACCCTCGACAAAACCGACTTACAAACTGAGAATCAGTTTGTGTGTCCTCTTTGGAACCCTTCGTTCAACCCTCAAACCTCCATCAAAATTCGAGTTTCTTGTTCCTAATTAACCACACAATATCCATCTACATCTTAGACAAAGATTCATGAGCCAAATTGCCCTTGAGAGTACACGAATCCCCTCGAAAAACAGAGTGACATACACTCTGTTTTCGCGGCTTTTCCTGTCTGTCCAGTTCTGTTTGTGCTCGTTTTTCGTGCCAAATAATTCAAAATGAGCAGGGATTGTTTTAAGATCTTTGTTCTCCTCTCTTTCTAGTTTTCAAAACATCTTTTAAATCTAATTTTCACCGTGAAACGAGAGAGAAATCGCAGTTTGAAAGTTGCTGTCCAGATTTGCAAAAACGTGTTGTTTGCTTTGTTCCTTCGTCGACGACGGCCTCTCGAGATAAAATCTACCATCGATTACGACCCAAGACGGTGTCAACGATACATGTAGGTTGAGGGTGCATCAAATCCTCCTCTTTCTCCCTTTTATTTCGTTTTTTTATGTTTGTTTTTTATTGTTTCGTTTTATTTTGTTTATCGATTGCTATCATTAACTATGAAACTAGTTTAGTCCGAGTATGAGTTAAAGTACCACCATGAACACCCACGTTGACTTGAGATGGGAAAGAAATCCGCTACATCAGTCGGTCGTAACCCCCGTCTCATTTACATATCCTCGTGTTCAAGGTAGGGCATTAATAAAACAAATTCTAACTTCGCTCTTCGCTTTTGACCCCTCTTTTGTTTCGTGTAATTCGACCCACCCTAGGACCCGTCACATGTTAGTATGACCTCTGATTGTTAACATATAACTCGTTTAGATGACATTAGATCAATTTAATAACCTAATTAGACACGTTAGGGTACATCGACATAGCTTTAAAAATCAACTAACAATTCTATAACCTAATCGAACGCATCTCTCTTTTCACTCAATTTCTCGCTAGCATAGGAGTGCGTGATTAGCACCTTCCTATTAACACTCAATGAGTAGCGTTAATATCGTAACTTCTTGACCTAATTTGACCCCTTTGGGCCGTGTAGAATACACATTTGCAAGACATCTTTTCAATCGATCAACGTCGTTTCTAACTTGTTTTCTAGCCCGCTTTCGAACTTGTTTCGCAATCAATTGGTCTAACCAATGAACCTGACCTAGGACCTAGGGTAGCCGTGTCTAGAGTGGCCGTGGCTTGGCCGTGTCCTTTGGTCTTTCTTGCTTCGTTTTTTATGAATCGTTTGTTCTTTATTTGTTTTGTCGCTTGTAATTTATCGTTTGTTAGTCGAGTTGTAATTTTCAAGTTAGCTTTCTTTTATCGAGTCAAAACCTCTTTCAAAAACCTTAGTCTTGTTTGGTTATATGGTTGTGTCCCAATGCAAGTAAGAGCGTAGTAAATCGCATGTTGTTTAAAGCAACATGGCCCGATTTATGCTAATGCATGCTTTGGTGTGTGACCCAATGTCTAATTCGGTAAGATTAAGCGAAAGCACGCATTACGAGGAGTGACCCAAGGCCGTGAGTCATGTAAGCCGTGGGCCACCCCCCCTTGTGCACGTTTCCCTAGGCCGAATTGGCCGTGTAATGTGTCGTGTACGGTTTTGCGTATAGCATTGTATTTAGATCGAGTTGTATCTTTAATTTCTCGTTGTGTCGGCATGAAATGCCTCGGTTGTAATAGGGTAGATCCCAACGGCTCCCCCATTCCCCCTAAGCCTTGTTTGCTTTGTTTTGTATGTTGTTAGATCAATCAACCCACATGCTAAATTACAACTTTGACAAAGTTAGTTTAGTTGCATCTAAATCAACATAGAAACTTCACATGTTAAGGTTTTAAAACGATGTTTGCATATCATATATCGTAGTAGCTATGACCTTGTTTGAAATCCGACACTTGACTTAGTAGAGGCCGTTATCGACGGGCGGGGTTAGGTGTCCTTATGGGCTTCCTAACACGTACCCTCACCCCTTACTCAAGATCTATAGTTTGGGGATCCGTCTAAATACCATTGGATTACGAGAGTCATTCTAATCGAGTGATATAGGGTACAAGTCTTTATCTTTAATCACTCGTAGTCAATTGGCTTTATGCTTTTCGATGAAAGGTGTAAAGTTGACTTGAACGGTTCCAAGTTCCCAAAAAACTTGGTGGCGACTCTAATTTGTCTTAATTCGATTCGAAAGAACCTCGAGTCGATTATAGCTAGTGTGGATCCCGCGGACGCAGTTCCCGAGGGCCTTGTCCACAATTCCACTTAATTAATCAACACAATATTTTGCCTAATACACTCTCTATTTCGGTCCATTTAAGATAAAATGGATTCCATTTTATCTTTGTCAATTTGTCACATGTCACAAGTCATGTAAAATTGTCATGTATTTTTAACGTATTAAAAATCAACGTATTAACAAAATACGTCATGCACAAAATTGACTTAGTAATTCACAATTACTTGTACCAAAACACTTTACCAATTATAAATTACAACATCTTGTATTTATAATAAATTATTCATTCAAATTCAATTGTTTCCGTAAACAATAATTTCATCTAAGTAATAAAACAATTCGATCACTTAGACCGTATCTTATTTAATCAAATTATAATGAGATACGTAAATATTACTTCCAAAATCGTCCGTCAATTTTAAGTAATTTAATTAACCCGTATCGACATACGATCAATTAAATAATCAATTACGAGTGTTACCCTTTAGGTATGACCTAAGGGGATCAACTGATCACCACCGTCGCACGACAGTAATGTCAAACTCTAGTCAGCCAATCATTACCGATATGTGTGGACCAGTTGACAGTAAAATATTACTTCCCAATTGTATTCTTAAAATGAGACTTAAACATGTAATCATCATGATCGACAGTTGTGATCGCATTATTGTCGGAGGACACATATTCCAACACCCTTGACCTCGAGGTTACATACCAACTTCTCTACCATTGAACCACTTGTGTTTAGTGTTTATTTAAATATTAGAATATAATATATCTTATCATAGGAGATATTATTTATTTTTATTTACAAAGTATATTTATTTCAAATTTAAATATTTTAGAAGAAAGTTCAAAATAAAATACTAATTTTTAAACTAAAAAATTATTAAAATTAGTTATTTTTCTATTTTTTGGGAGGAAAAAAAATCAGTAATAAAAAAATGCGGTTTAAAATAAAAAATAATATATCGGGAAAAAATTTGTGCCCCCCTTCCGATAAATTCCTACGTCCGCCCCTGTCCAGGACTACTTCAGCGAGTTCCTCCTGGGGAGGTGCGATATACTCCCTATGGACGCACAGTTTCTGCAATTGCTATGATGGACCAGCTGCAGTGGGTTTCAGAGCGTTCTTGTAGCAATCCCGAGCGACATTTTGATCTCCCCTTATCTCCTGTACCCCCCAAGGTGTAAGGAACTTCAGGCTCTGATGGTACGTTGATGGTACTGCTTTCATTTCATGGATCCAAGGCCTGCCAAATATCACGTTATAAGTTGACGGACCATCAATGACCAAGTACCGTACCTGTTTGTTCATACCCCCTGCAAAGGTAGGTATCACTATTTCTCCAAGGGATTGTTTAGTTTCTCCGCTGAAGCCTACTAAGGGTACTGCTTTCTGCACCAGGTCTTTCTCGCTGAACCCCATGTTCTTCAAGGTTTCCAGCATTATTAGATTCACAGAGCTTCTTGTATCTACCAATATCTTTTTAACAAGGAAATTCCCTATAGAAAGGGTAATGATCAAGGCGTCATGGTGGTGTTCTGCCTCATCGGGTATGTCTGCCTCGTCGAATGAGATTGCTGGCAGATCCTGTCTACTGGCCCTGAGGGAGAACTGTAACACCCCCATATACCAATGAGCCTTAACAAGACCTTTCCTATCATATAAGGGCGTTACCATCTCGGTTGCCCGAGGATAGTAATCATCAAAAGTCGATAAAAGAACAATTACAGCTTATTACAATCTTAAACCAAACTACTGGTATAAAAGATGCAACTCAACACCACTATGTATGATATTCTTGTTGTGACTCATGAAGGACTCATCCCGCTAAGACTCCAGCTACCATCCAAGACAACACCTGCTAAGACTGACTGCTCACCATAAGGGATCACGACACACACAACAGAAATAATAAGAAGACAACCACACAAGGTTAGTAACGAGGAAAGACACAACAACAAAAGCCAACACACTACAGACGCAACCAAACACACACACAAACCACAACCACTCCAACCAAACACCGTCATCAACTGTCCACTGAACCAGCCCTGCCAGTGGGGGACCGCAGCCGTACCCACCAAATCCCCCCTCATCGTACAGAGCGATAAACCCAAGTTTCCTTAATGTGCACATCCCCTCCTGTGGCGGGTTCCACAGAGGGCGAACCAAGGGCGTGAAGCCACTCCCGTAAGTGACTCCACTCAGCCAAGGACGCGCCCCGAAGAACACAGACAAATACGAACCAGTCAACAATATGAACTCACCCATCGTCTAACAACTAACAACACAATCAACCTTTAATCACAATCCGACAACCATACTGACATAACAACAACCAAACCACATCACAACACTCTAGACAACCAACAGTACTGAGTAGGCGAACCTACCTTTAGCCAACCACAGCGATTCCACGTTCAATCACACGACATCGACCAAGCAAGAAAAACACCTATAGCACTCCGGGGTTGCCACCTTCATGGGACGTAGTAACCCTGAAACCTTGCTGAGTAGGGATCTGATATCTTGCAACTGTTGTTCTACATGGTTTCCTACCCCCACACCCTGGTTGTGGGGTACTGAGTAAGCCCCATATGGATTTGGTGTTCCTCCTGACATGTAAGGAGGGACAATGTAGCTTCCAAGTAATGGTTTTGAGTTCACAATAGGCCTGAACTGGCTGTCCAGAGTATATGGCATATAGGAGCATATCTCGAGATATGCGTTTATTGCTGACTGTTCCCCTGGATTGCTACCTGGTACCACTGGCGTACTGCTGGTTGTTGGTATGGGATCTGGAGTCAATGCTCCTAATCCCACAGGATTGAGTACCATAGGGTACGTATGTGGCATCCTTGGTAGTGGAGGAGCCCCTGGTGGTTGGATCGTACCCTGGGTGGCCACCGTTCCTGCTGCATATACTTGCTTGGGTGGCGTGGTTACCCCTGGTGGCAGCATATCCATGTCCAGCCTGGTAACTAGATTTTGCGGCACTAGCCTCCTTGAGTACTCCCTGGCCTTCTCTTGGCCGAGTGTCAACCTTGCCATCTGATGGGTCGTTCCCGTGGGTGACACTACATCTATCTTTTCCTGCAAGGACTGGTTGTCCCTATGTAACCCTATCACCGCCTGCTGCAAGGATGTCATCCTTTGGAGCAACTGCTGTACCGGATCCGGTTGTGACGCTCCTGGGAGATAGGCTCCTGTCAGGTGCCCTGTTGATCCTGGGCGCTGCGGACTCACATCCCTACTAGGCTTGGGTACAGGATTGATAACTGGTGATTTGCCAGCCTTCCCTGCTCCCAGATATGGGATTTCGGGGGAGTAAGGAGGCTTTGCTGATACCTGAGGCTGAGCCAGACCTGCAGTCACTCTGGTGGCAGGGACCGTCGTTGTTGGAACACAGGAGGTTGCTGGCGTCGCCCCTACTACTGGAGTTTGCACTGATGTACTTATCGGATCAGATACGTTCTGATTGGATCCTGACATGACCAACTATAGAGATGTTAGGATATTTTGAAAAGAGGTATTATAACCAAGATTTAACCACAATGCCCCACGGTGGGCGCCAAATTATTTTGGTAAGATTTTACCGACTAAAGATTTGTGAGTCAATACGGCTATTCCAATTAAAATATGAAGATAAAGAGTTAACCAGGTCAGTAGTAAGAACATAACGAGAACGAAAGTAAAAAACCTAGTACGAGAGAAAAGCAAACGAAAAAGAGAGAAAGACAAATGACACAAGCGAAATGGTGACGCGGGAAACCCCAAATGAGGGAAAAACCACCGGGGGAATGGTATCCCACCAATGATCCACTAGTAATAATAGTATTCGAGGATAAACCTAGCTGGAACAATCAGGAGGAATAGCAGAAACACTTCAAATGGCTAAGTACAAATGATACGAATGGTGTATTTGATCCTATACGCGTTAATTATTGAGTGTTGCAGGTTGGTGAATGAGATTTCTTCGAATGGAGTGAATGAGAGATCCCGAATGTCTTGAGTTTGTTGCTCTTTTATAGCCTTTCTTAGGGTGGTTGCACGTGCTTCCTATAAACTCTCAACCATATGCTCCACTTCCTGTAAAATAGGAAGTGGTTGCTGACTTTGTCAAAGCTTCTGCTGATAACCACAATGTTCCTGCTGACCATTTTAACGTTCCTGCTGGTTGTTTATTATTTATTTCAACCGTGGCCTTTGTATTACTTGAATGTCCAGGTTCATCCCCCTTTGTTCTTCCTTACGTCTAGCAGCATGCTTTGTCATTGATCTGTGTGCCTCTATCTTTCCTAATAGCGAGTTGCCACGTCATGATGAAAATAAGAGGGTATTTTTACCCATACAGTTGTTGTGTATTATTTTTACTAATTGATCTCCTGCAACATCCTTACTAATTCTCTTGATTAGTTATCTTCATGGTTTTTAGCAATTGATTTCACAATAGTTGTAAAAACTCTAGCATTTTCTTGAGTTAAGAGCCGGTAATGTTCATGAAAATCATTTCTCATTGCTTCCCTAACTTAGATCAACACATTATTCAAATATCCTACATATTTCTTATTTAGTTTACGTAGATAACGCTTATTTGCATCATCTATGTCATCTGCCACACTTCTAGCGTGATCAGATTCTTCATGTGCATTAAGAATTCATCATTAGGAGTAGACCTAGAACGAGGACTTTTAAAGTACCTTTAATGGGTAACCTCCAATGAATCATTGCTATATACTTTACGTAAAGATGTTCTTTCAGTATGGGCATCTTTTCCCTTACTTTGATCGTTTGCTTCCCTCATTCTAGATTTAGATCTAGTAAAGGGGGAACTCGGTCGAGGAACTCCAGCAGCATAAAGCATTCGATCGACTAGTAAACCAAAGTAGACTATTCGGGTGCATTTATAGCTTGATGCCACATAAATAACATAGAAATGCATGTAAATATAGGGTAAAAACCTTATATAAAATATACGCATCAAATCTCCTCAAATCAAACATTTGCTTGTTCCAAAGCAAACTATGAATTCAACTAAAGACAACTAATGGGACGGGACCAACTCATCAACTACATATTTGTGGACATGGGCCACGGGGGCGCTTAGGAGGAGAACAAGCGTTTGCATTTGTGGAGTCGCCACCAATTTATTGTGGAAAAATTGGAAACCGTTCGAATACCTCGTGTCATGTCAAGACACAAAGTAGTGACATGAACACTAAGCAATCGTTACTCTTAGCATTCTATGTCTAGAATGACTCTCGTGGATGCCAATGAACACGGATGTTCACAGAGATCTGGAGTAAGGGGTGAGGGTACGTATTAGGAAGCTCTTTTGATCGAACACCTAATCCCGCCCGCCTCGATAGCGGCCTCTACTAATGATTAGGGAAGTTATTCATACTTGATATATCGTCGATTATATGCATGCAATGCAACATCCATTAGAACTAATCCTAGCATGTGAAGATTAATACTAAGTCGGTTATCACGTAGTTTAGCATACAATTGGGTCGAATTGGGATTTAAGATTGATTACATGTGAATGCCAAGTAAATAAATCATACAAATGCGATAAATAATACAATAATAGAAAATTACAATAATTACATTGGGTTAGGTCGATTTATGTCGAAAATACCTTTAAAACGGATAATTTGGAAAAGGATAAATAAAGGAATTAACGAACAGATTATTAAAGGTGATAATACGATTAATAATAGATTAAATACGTAACTAATAACTAGGTCAAGGCAGAACGGAAGTTTAGAGACAGAAGTCAACCTGGAACAGGCGCAGCAGGAACTGCGCCCTTTGGAAGAGACGCAGCAGTTGCTGCGTCTGTTCCAAGGTTGAGTTCTGGCTGTGAAGCCGGAACTGCAAATCGTTAATGTTAATTGGTGATTTTAATGGTTGATTATGATATTTACTCGGATGAAAGTGATTTAATAGGTTAATTACATATGAATGAGTCATAAAACGATAAAACATGGATGAGATGAATGTGAACGAATTAATTACATGAATGATAGATTGATTAGTGACATCGGCGAACTAATTAGGTTAGATATGATGAACTAATGATGAATTAATGACGGAAACGACAATAGACAGATGGAAATATATCAACTACGAATTCCAGAGACTCAATATGAAAGAATCGAATCTCTAAAACCCGAATTTGATTTTAAAGATGAAAACCCGCAAATATTGGATTATAAGGGATTTAAGTCGGGAATTAATGATGAATTATATGCTAACAGTGATAAATAGTGTACATTTGAGATTATTATGCTATCATGTCAAGAAATTGAAGAACAAACGAAAACAAACGAATTGACAACAAATTGTCAGAGGACGAAGGAAGAAGAAAGGAAGCAGGAATTGCGGCAGCCTCACGAAGAGGTGCAGCAGGTGCTACGTCCCTTCAAAGAGGCGCAGCAGTTGCTGCGTCCTTTCTCGACGGTTGTCTTCTGATAATCCGTAAAAAGGGTTTTAAAACAAGGTTTTACAAATCGGTTTTAATGATATTTTCGACATAAACCTTACATTAATGATACAAAAAGTAAATAACAATAAATAAAAGAAGGATTTACACCCTTAGACTTACATGTTTGACGAAACGAGATGAACTAAGTTTATGTTTTAGTGATGCTCGACGCGAATGTAACGAAAGTGCCCTCGTAAGAGGAAAACGATTAAGATTAATTAAGTTGATTGATGTGGAGTTGGTCAAATTGGTCGGTCATGCAAACGAGGCTGGTACTCAGAAGGATCCGAGCTTACGTGGTCGAAAGTTCAAGCACGTAGACGCCAATAAGTAAGAACGTGGACTTAGAATGCAAAGGGAGAAGAGAAGGGCGGACACTCGCGTGAGAAATATGAGGAGCGAAGGCTCCTATTTATACTAATCACGTGAAGGAATTAGGGTTTTCGGAGAGACTTTAGAAGTGAATCTCGAAAAGATATGAAAAAGATACGAAAAAACACGCAGAAAAGGACCTGGGAAGAGGCGCACCAAACACTACGTCTCTTGGAAGAGGCGCAGCACCTGCTGCGTCTGTTCCCAAGTGGTTTCCTCATGCGAAAGAAAGATTTCCGTGTTTGGTTTATGGAATAACGGATTGATCTTATTTTTCTTAATATTTGTATGAATATTACGGGAAATTCTTTACCAAAGATTAAAAGATTGTGAAATATGGAATAGAAATATCCGGAACATTCCAAAACATTCTGACTCGGGATTTAGCGGTTATCGGAAAATGAAGACGGTTTTAGGCCCAGACTCCAAATGTACTCTAATTACTGTCAAAACGACCATATCGGCGCGCAGATGACATTAAAGAGGTAGACATAAATGTTTGAGCAATCACTTGACAATAAACTTACGAACTGTCACAAATTGTTCCGCGTAACAAACATGCGGCCCAATCATCACCGGGTGGTTAGCGGGAGGTGCAGAAATGAGGTATCTACAGAGCCCCCACTTTGACTGAGGCTTGGACAAGGCGAAAGTCAAAGTATAGCCATCAGGTCAATCGAAGATTACAACCTGACGACTATGGCGACGCGAGGCGGCTCAAGGGGTCTGAGCCAAGGACCTGTCGTCGGGAACATTTTAGAGTCTGTCGACTATCGGGGAGGGTCGTTTAAAGTCCATTAGACTACGTAAGGAAGCTCGCCAGCCATAAGAAGAGACCATACCTGAAATTCCCTCCCCATGATGCTTATGGAGGTGCATAGTAGCTAAAAATAGGAGCTAAGGTTAAGCATAGGAGCTAAAGTGTAAGCGTAGGAGCTAAGGGTAAGCGTAGGAGCTAAGGTTAAGCGTAGGAGCTAAAGTGTAAGCGTAGGAGCTAAGGGTAAGCGTAAGAGCTAAGGTGATATAAGGATTGTGCTAGGGTGTGAGATCCTAAAGGTAAGCATAAATGGGAAGGAGGCCCAAAATATAATTTCAACCTGAGGGGTAGTTAAGGCTTGAGTGTAAGAATTGTACCGGTCTGGGAAATTCTGGAGAACAACACCTTTATCGCACTCCGCGGGGAAACAAGAAATATTGTGAGTAGCAGGACACAGGCGGGAACTGCTGAGAGAAATCTGCTTGGCTCGTCTTCAAACAAACTTCAGAAGAACTCGATAAGGATGATTGTATGTCGTGAACTCTCGTTGGGCAAACCTTGTCAGGAATTTATCTCCATGTCTCGAGAGGGATTGTCTATCCGCTTACTCTCGCTGGGGGAAATATAATGAAGGCGTGTCGAAACACCTGTCGGGGAATACCTGCTCGTTGTGATAAGCGAGGACTTGGAAGCAGTAAATAATGCACGATAGTCGGCAGTTGGCATAGAAACACGGGTCTGAGCGAAGAATAATCGTCAAACGGACCAAAAAAGATAAATGGCATCGGGGAAGAGGCGCACCAAAGATGGGCCCACGAATAACGAACTCATAACGAACTTTTGAAAATTCGTATGGAGGGAAGTTTAGGAAGAGGCGCAGCAAGAGCTGCGTCTCTTGGAAGAGGCGCAACACCTGCTGCGTCTATTCCTTAAAGTATCTTTCCTGCGTAAAAACGCGATGAAACAGGGGTTCATTTCATTTGTTTTGAAACATAAAACATCAAATTCTCTCTCAAATTTCAACCATTTCCGCCAAAATTTGATCCAAAAGCTTGCATTCGCCATGACTAATCGAGGTATGTATATCATTCTTGCATTAATCTTCTATAATGGACGAATTGGATCGACAAAATTAAGGGTTTTCAACCCTAAAATGTCGAAAATTTGGAGCTTTTCCCCCAAATGATCTTGCCTTGCAAAATTGACCTTGTAAATGGCTAATTAGTAGTATAAGGATCATAACCATGTATTTGTTTCGAATTTTCGTCGAGTTTTTGGCATTTGAGTGAAATTGTGACGGTTTCACAGCTAAACCGTAAATTGCTTCGAACATGGCCTTAGGATTGCCCATTTGTGATGAAACTTGATATTCGGAATCCTTGGATGATGGGTAAACTTCCAACCATCTCGAATTTTGGTTTGTGACGGCTTTGTCAGGGCACTTTTCTAGGGCATAATCGCTGTTATAACGAAATGCTGCCGAAATTTCGACTCGAACCCATGACTAGGCTTCAACTTAGGCTTGACTTAACCCAAATTACCACATGAGTGATCGGGTTTATGGGAATATGGCCAAAGATGGCGAGAAAAAAGCGATTTCATGGCTTCTAAGGCTCAAAAATCCCCTAATCAAGGCTTGTCGTCGCTTGACGCGGGCTAAAATTACTTTAACGTTGCAGGCGACGAGGCTTCTAATTCTGGGAGAGCTCCCATGGACATAGACACAGCCGTCGAGGCTTCTCGTGCTCTCGAGGAGGCTTTTGCTGCGGCTAGGGCAGCTGGTGAGGTTGCTGAGGACGAGATCCTCGAGGAGGAGGAGGAGGAGAAGAAGGTCCTGAGGCGGGCCAACGTTGGGCGAGGTGGTCGTCAGCTGAGGGAAGCCCCTGCGTGGGCTGAGACCTGGGACAACAGGCACTTGCTTTGGGCTGCGAAGGGTCACCTGTCCTACAGGACGATGAAGAGTTTGGTAAATAGGAATTCATCACTCTTCATTCACCTTCTTTCATTTCATTTATTCATGCCTTTTCCAATTTAATTTGAGCTAAAGATAGCTTTTGTCTCAAATCAAAATAGGAGGCCGGGAACGTCAGGTCGTTCTCGGGCTACACGATGATGATGGCGTGCTACGAGCGGCTGTCTGCGGAGGAGCGAGCCATGATTGAGCGGGGAGCATTCGGCGCCCTGGTGGAGGCTTGGAGGGATATCGCGAAGAGGAAGCTGCGGTCTAACCTTAGCCTGGTCCGCGCTCTCTTGGACCGATTCTGGGATACGACTTCCACTTTTAACATGCCTTTTAGTGAGGTGGGAGTCACGTTGGAGGACTACGACATGATTTCTGGTCTATCGTGTGGGACCGAGGTGGTGGAGTGGCCGGAGACTGCCATGAGGGTGGACTCAGCCGAGGCTAGGAGGTTGATCGGCTGGAACTTGGCGCCGAAGGCTGCTGCAGTGCCTGGTTTGGTGCCTAGTTCTTATGTCCGAGACTATTTTGCGGGGAAGACCCCGGCGTCGGTGGTGATTGACGGGAGAGAGACGGCTCCTCCTCCCTGTACAGCTGAGCAGAGGGCCCGTTTGTGCCTTTGGTGGTTTCTGTCTTTGATCTACCTTGGAGACAAGGGAGAGAGGCTGTCGATGAAGCTTCTTCCCTTCCTTTCTGACCTGAGCTCCCTAGGACGTTGGGACTGGGTCACTGCTGGTTTTGCGGTCCTCATTCACTTCATGAGGACCATGGTTCATTCGGAGTTGATGGAGAAAGGGACTTCTCCTGGTGCTGTCGGCCCTGGACTACTGTTGGAGGTATGAACCTTCATTTAGACTAAAATCACTTCTTTTCCTTATCGAATTACGAAAGATCGTTATTGACTATCTTGCTTTACAGGCGTGGGTGTACTCCTACTTTCTGAGCCTCTCGCCCAAGAGGACGGTGCCGCTGGAGAAGGCTTATCTCGTGGTGAGGGATTGGGTGATGTGTCGCACGAGGAGCAAGCGTTCCTCTCACGGTGTCTACCGGCGGGACGTGAACGCTCTTCAGCTGGACAGCGTGAGCATCTCACTTATACTTGTTTTGCTTCTTTATTACTTTTTAAACCGATCATAAGAATGATTTCTTGCTTGTTTCTTACCAGTGGGTGCCCAGGCCTTAGGCGGAGTACGCTGATGCTCCTCCTTTCATGGCTGAGGTCCTTCAACCTAGGAGCTCGAGCCGGCTGCTGGTGAGGACGTCGATGGGTCCTGTGTGGTACCTGGGCGAGCGCTTGGCTCGTCAGTGCTCTCGGGACGTCCTGACGGTTCCCATCGATCCTCTTAGGACGATGTTCAGGGAGCCTTCTGAGGTTGAGAGGGAGGCTGACTTGGCTGGCGTTGGTGGTGACGCCCTTCTGCTTCCTGGTGAGGACTACTCGGCGTTCCTCTACGAGAGATTGGCGTACTGGCCGGTTGTGGTGAACATTTACTCTCTTTATGACCATTTCGAAAGCATGATGAATGATCATCGATTTAATGGCAATTCTTTGTCTTTGCAGAAGGTCGAGGCGGCGGGCATCGAGCCCCCAGAGTACCCTGAGACCCTCGAGTACACTGACGCGACCGGGAGGACGACGATCTCCGAGCCGCGTGACTTTGACGTGGCCGTGATGGATGCTGGCTTGGACGATTGGCAGTATCTGGTTTGGAGGGTGAGCCTCTAATTTGTATGATCGTTTGTGTAAGAAGACGTTTGGTTGAACTTATCCATTTATTGAGAACTTCTTTTTTGAAAATGCAGGTTGCGCCGTCCCGGTTTGTGGCGTTGTGGAGGGTGGCCAACCGGCTGCGAGCTACTGCCGTCGAGGCACTTGTCGGCGGTCGAGGTCGTCAGGTATGAACCTTTCGTTTACTTCATTTTTGTATTTTCTAACCTTCTTATAATTGCTTGAAATGATTGACATGAGCCAATTGTGTTGTTTGTAGAGGGAGTGTGAGTTGGAGCGAGAGATGGCCTAGTCTCGGGAGGAGACAGCTCGTTTACTGAGGGAGCTCGAGGTTCGTGACGCCGAGGTTGCTGCTCTCGAGGCGAGAGTGTTGCGGAGTTAGGCGGCGACCGGCAGTAGTTTCATTTGTTGTTGTT